>NW_005841847.1:1086445-1121216 GCF_000455745.1 Alligator sinensis | reverse complement strand
CTCTTTCCTGCCTATGCAGGGGGTCGGACTCGATGATCTATTGAGGTCCCTTCCGACCCTAACATCTATGAATCTATGAAAGCCTACAGGATTTCTCTTCCCTCTTGGTGTTTACAATCTATATAATATTAGCCATGTTATGGTCAAAATATAAAATTGGTTGCATTTCTCTAAATTTCTAATTTTACAATTCTACCAATAAAAGCAAGCGAGTGTGCTTTGCCAGATGTGTTATTTGTGAAATACATGTTACTTATTGCCCTTAGCTCAATTAGTCTCTAAGAAATTTTGGGAAGCTAAGTGTCAGGGTTGGGAAAGGATGACTATCCTAGGCCACTTAACAATATAGTCTTACCACTGTAGAGGTCCTAATTGTACAAGGGTCTCAGGACCACATCGTGATCCTGGCTCTTGTCACACCCATTAGAATAGTGCATACTGGGATGGAGCTCCTATTTAGAGATGGGGTGGGTAAATGGGGATTTGGCTGTGGCCAGACGTACACCCCCTATAGAGCTGTTAGCATTACAGGCAATGTTCAGTGCTCCCTGGCACTTATAGTTCAGTGCTTTCCTGTGCTGGAACAAGGAAAAGAGGTTCTTTGTGCCATCTACCCCATTTAGTGGCTTGGAAAGGCATACTTTTGAACTTCCTTAGTATTTCCACCTATATAATTGCTGACTTATTTTGACAGGGGCTAAGTCACAAGCCAACAACCACCAAGGTTCCTTTCCTTCTATTATTTGAAAGTTGGTGTTACTGTACATTTGCTTTTCTCCACCTTTCCAGAGCAATACCTTCTATAGCTCCTATAGACATGCGGGAAGCATGCTCCGATGCACTGGAAATCCAGCGCGTTGGGGCTGACTTGATTAATCGAGTCTGCTGGAGCACAGAAATTGGTGTGCTCCGGCAGCCTTCTGCATCATGTATATCAGTGTTCCCAAGTGTGCCCGTGCCGAAAAATGAAGGTGGGGCGCTTTGAAATCAAACACGTTTGATAAGCTTTAGTTTAAAGTGCACTGCCACCATTTTTTCAGTGCAGGGATGCTGATAGATGTGACATGCTGGAACTTTTATTTAGTGAGGCTTGCTAATTAAAGCGTCCCAGAGCACGTGTAAAAAAGCCCATGGTGTTTACTCGTGCAAACACATTTGAATTCAGAGACCTATATTATTTTGCTATTATCATTTAGCCTCTTGACAGACATTAATTTAATTTTGCTACTGGGATTGAATTTATTTTATCCTAGATCTCAAAAATCCCATGTCCTGCCATGCAGGATGAGAAATGTGGGGAGCTGGGAGTTTTGGGATCTGGTATGATTAACATGTTAATTGTGTCATAAAAATGTAACATCTAACAGGGTCTTAAATAGTCTAAGCTAAATAGTCATAACTAAAGTTTCCAGTGTTTGTTATTACGCCCTACAATTCATTTTTATTTTTAGCAGTAAACTATTTTTCCTAAAAGAAATACATTCAGGACTTTGCTAGGAAACATGGAAGAGTGCTACAAAGGTGTTAAATTGGTTTAAAAAAAAAAGATATGGAACTATTATTTGCCTTACACAGCTTTCACTGGACCATAGCAATTTATTAAATCATCCATATAAATACAAAAATAATCATTCTTTTGCTGGAGCAGCTGTTAAAGATGATATCCTAAGGTACACTTCTCTGATGACAAGGATTGGTATTAATCACATTAGATAGTTAAGTGTTGTTAGTGTGAATCCTTAATTATCATAAGAAACAAAAGGGTCTATTTTATCTTTCTCTGTCTGTGTGGGCAATTTGTGTGCAAAGTTCCCATTAGTGGCTAATGGGAATTATAAGCATAAATCTGCTGTAAAGTATGCTGGGAAGAGAATAGTGTGTGAAGTGTGAGAATGTGGCCTTGTTATCTGGTCCAACCTCTTGGCTCATTGCTCTTATTTCAATACCCGTAGTTCTGTTTTGGCAAAGCAGATTCTGTACTGTCAGATGAAAAATTTGTGCAATTCTCTACACTTCTCCTTTGGATTTCTGGCTGCAAATAGTATGGCATGATTTAGAGTTTTTTGGCTATCTGATTGGCTATACTGTGTTAAGATAATTTATGATTTTATTCTCCCTCAACGTTTACCTTTTTCTAACATTTGTTTCCATTATGCAGAGAAAATGTAATTATTTTCACTACAATTCTATAAATTGCAGAATTTGAAATAATTACAACAAGGACTAAGAAAATGATTTTAGTTGAATGTCAAAGAGGTTTTCTTTAATTATTCATATGATTGCTTTAATGTCTAAAGTGGAATAAGACAGCATGGAATAATTAATTTGCTCTGTGTGTGTGTGTGTGTGTGTGTGTACTAGTTTGAACAAGCTTGAAAATTTAACCAAACTAATTATTCTTCTATGATATTATGATTAAATATACCAGTTGTGCTATTCAGAATAATAAATTTTAGCACCATCTGTTAACAAATAAAGACTAATTAACTTAGAATAAATTAATGCAATTATAAAAACTTTTTAAACTGCAGAAATATCAACCTATTGATCTCCAATAGAAAGAGGAACAACATCCAAACTCCACCTATGTGCCCACAGGGGTTCACTCCACTGGGCATACTCAGAGCACACCTAACATACCCCAAAAGCACTGAGGATACTGTAAAGCTCACTATTATTTTCTCCCAAAAATACAGCTGGAGGAGAAGGTAGCAATGCCTACCTCAGGTGTAAAGTCCTAGAATACTTGTCTAGGAAGGGAGAGCTCTAGATTCTAAGTCTAACTCAAGATTCAAACCAGAAGACTGCCTTAAACACTAGGCTACAGAATAGGAAAGGGCTCTGGACTTTGGGCAGAGAGGTCTAAATGCCAAAGGGGACAGTAGTTCAAGACATATTTTGTAGTGTTTCCTGTAGTTAGCTCTTGGCAGTAGGGCTGTGCGAAATTTCGCTGCCAATTTTGTTTTGATGCTGTTTCAACTCGTTTTGAGGTCAAAACAGCAAAATCGAAATGAAACAAAACAGATACAGTCGAACCAGCCTCAAAACAAAATGAGGCAAGTCAAGACATTTCACCATTTCGACGCTGTTTTGATGTTTCACTGAACCTATCTCCTTGCGCCTGAAACGATCTTCCAGGAGTTTGTGACCATTACTCTCAGTTTTCCCCAAGGGTGCCCTGGTGCAGTTTCCCCAAACCCCCTGCACCTGTCTCCTTGAAACCTATCAGGCTTTGTGGCCTCAGCAGGGGCTAGCATGCCTGCAGTTTTGATCCTGCTTTGGCTTAACACATGACATGAGTCTTGCTTTCAAGATTTTGGGGTGCAGTTTCTCCAACCCTCCTGCACCTATCTCCTTAAAACCTTGCAGGCTTCATGCCCTCAGAAGGGGCTACAATTCCTGCAAGGTTCATCCAAATCAGTGCAGAAATGACAAAGTTATAGTCTGTTTCAACCTTCCCCATTATAGCCTATGGGCGAAACGTCGAAAGTTTTGCCGTTTTGACCCTGGTTCGATGAAACGGAACTGAACAGCTGTTTTGAATCAAAACAAAATTCAAAATGGAACGCTGTTCTGTTGAAATGTCAAAATGCTGGTCAAAAGGGAACGCTACCATTTCGCACAGCCCTACTGGGCATCTGCCCACCCAGCATCCAGCCTCTACAGAGGCCTACAGAGGTGCCTCGGTAACTACCTTTTCTTTACAAAAAGCCTAGGCATTTAACTCCATTTTTTGAATCATCCTGTTGGAGGCAGGGAGCTAAATGTTAAACGTGGAAGGCTAAGATAAAGAAATCTAAGAGACAGGATTTTGCTCTTTGCCACTAACTGTTTTAAAACTGTGTTCTTTTCTTTAGCTTTCCTTAACAAGGTGTAACAATTCCCTTCTGAATGCCCATGTCAATCAGGTTATATTGATTAGGATGACACAAATGTTTCTTTTAGATGACAATGCCATATATCAGGCAACAGATATGGAAAGATAAGTTTTGCAAACAACAAAATGCTCCTTTGCATTGCTATCCTGCACATCAAGGGCACACTTCTGCAGTTTTTCATCCAGGTATACTCTCACATTCAAGTGAAAGACAGTTTTGCACAAGAGATGGAACCTTCCATGCTGAAGGTGTGTGCTATTCATTGGTAAGTTCTAAGCCCCAACAGACCTGATCCAGCTCCTCCTGCTTAAATGGCAGTACCGGATCAGGCCCTTGCACTTAATCTTATTACCCCATCTTTACTTACCATCTTGTGCTGAATAAATAACAGCAGTGAGGCTGAAAGGCCCATCCCCTTTGTTGTTAAATGCTTTCACTTTTACTTGATACTTTGTTGAGGGGGGCATGGATTCATCCTTGTGGACATATCGGTCAATATCAGGATTGGTCACTGTAACTCTTCTCCACTCCTTTGCCCCAAATGGCTTGAATGCTACTACATAACCAAAATTATTGCCAAAATGGTACTCTCTTGGTAAAGGCTGCAGAGGCAAAAAACTAAGGATTAATTTACAGTTAAATGAATTAATGCGTGATTAATGAGAAATTAAACAATAAACCAAAAAGACAAATACAAAGTGTAAGAATCTTGCCTTGAAATTATATTCTCTAGTATACTTAAATCCTCTTCCAAAGCACACCGTCTTCTTTACTCGCTACATCTACATTTGTAAGATTCAAACTTAGTTTTTATTTTTTATCCAAAACTATAGAAATGAATACCAGTATAGTTCTCAAACTACAATCAGCTGTAACCAGCAAAAGATGCCTTTTTAAGACACGTTAAATAATAATGAGTATATAATAAAAGCACTGCATTTATATGCTGTGTGATAAAAGAGAGAGAGTAGGGAGAAGAAGAATGAGAACAGAATGCGAGTAATAAAGGCTCCATTTCTGTAAAAAAACAAACAACCCCCAAAAACATACTCACCTTTATTTCACAAGTATATTCTGGATTTATTTCCCATGCTCAGTAATACTGGCATATTGACAATTAGAGCAGATAACCTATCCAACTACATGTACATCAGTTACCAGAGATTCATTCTCTAGGAATTTCAGGTTCCTCATTCTGCAAATTTAAAGCCATCAATATTACAGTTCCAGAAAGGACTTCACTCAAATCATGCAGCAACGATGCTACCAAATGAGGTATAGTTCTTATAGGAAATTATCCTAGACCAGTGGTTTTGACTATTTTAGACTCAAGACACCCTTCATTAGATTCAAAGCACCCTTTGTAAAATGCCAGCTCTTTGCTTTGACTATGTAAAAATAATAAAGCAATTCTTCTTTGCAAAGAACTCAGAAAGCACACAACAGGTCAGAGTTTTTAAAACTATGGATTTCTATTTGAAATTTCTGGGTTTATACTGAGACTCATGTCCAGGTGTTTGCCTACCTGAGAGTGCTAATAATGCTCAGCACCCTGCAACACCTTTCAAAGGATTTCATTGCACCCCAGGAGGACATTTTACCACAGTTTAGAATCACTGGTCTAAAGCCACCCTCTGAGGATTTTAAATGGAAAATTTCAGCCACCCTAGTTCAACAGTTTGGGGTTTGTTACCATCGGCAGAGTCCTTCTGTAACTGCTCAGCAGCAGATGTGTGATGGACTCAGAAGCTAAGTGCAGCTATTTGGGGAGGGTAGGGGGTGGTTAGGGGGCAGTTAGATCATGTTAAAAATAGCCACCCAATCTAAGGTAAGTCAGGATGGGAGGGATAGCAGGATGGGGCTGGAGGGACTGGAGGAGGTGAGCAGGATGCCGGGAGGGGGGGAATTGGGGGTCCATGGGAGGATAGGGGCGCAGGCAGTGTCTGAGGGGGGGTGGAAAGGCAGGCAATGTCTGGAGGAGTGATCACGGGGGCAGGCATGATCCACAAGGGGGGTGCTAGATTCTGAGAGGTTGTAGCAGGGGCCTCATGGGGTCCACAGAGGGCTGGAGCAGGACCAGAAGCTATTTTTAGCCTCCTCCCCAAGCCCCAGTGAATCTACCTCCCTCCCGCCTCTCCCCCGCCGATATTTACTTGCTCAGCTCACAGCAGTGGTGAATGCTGATAAAACTGGCAGTACCAGGAGCAGCTTGTGGGATGTGAGGTTCTGCAGGGACTGGCTGGTCCACGGGGGAAGGGATGGGGGAGGGCTAAAAATAGCCTGGTGACAGGGGGGCAGTTAGGAAAAGCACAGCCCTGGAACTGGGGCCAGGCTCACTCAACCCTGGGGCTGTGCAGGTAACTGTACAGAAGTTCCATTCACTGGTCTAACCTAGATCAATTAAGTTTGAGTGTGCACTGAGACAGGTCTATCTTAGATTGGGTTCTGCAATTTTTAGACCAGTCTGTGCATAGAACTTCTCTACAGTTATGCATTTAGATTGATTTCTAATCCCTGAGATTGGGTCTAAGTGTAAAGTCAGAACCTGGACGAACTAAACTAGATCAGGTGGCTATTTTTAACTCTATCTAACCTCACCCTAACCCCTGCAAATATCTGAACTTACTTAAAAGCTGTATCAGCCACTTTTTTAGAGGCTGAACAGAACTGCCTGTCTTTGACAATAGCCTACTTATACCAGCTTTTCCTTTTCCCCAAACCCAACAGAGCTCCTGTTGAATGAAATACCTATGAGGTTTATCTGAGGATTATGGACCCTGCACAACTGTAAGAGGGGTGGCAATGTTTTATGCTTTTGCTGGTTACTCTAGGGTGCTTGTACATGTGATGAAAATTGCCCATTTTTGTGGTTTAATTGTGTCACACTTTATATGTAAGGGGGGAGGGTCCTATCATTTAAAGGAGTTTGTTATGTTGCAAACTAAACTTAGTTTACAATGTAAGCTACCTGTAACATTGCAGCCTTTAACTTGACAGCTCCCCCATCAGCCATGGGAGAGGCACGCTAAAGGCAGAGGTAGTAAGGGGCCCAATCTTTTTTTTTTTTTTTTTTTTGGGGAGCCTGCCTGCCTCTCCCATGGCCAGGGGGTAAGCTGCCAGTGAGCTTCGCAGCCCCTGAACTGTGAGGAGATGGGACCAGTCCTTCCCTCCACAGTGATGGCACCCCCCGGAGCCACCCGGCTGGCTTGCTGTGGGCCAGGTGCTGCCCCTGATCAGGGAACAGTTGGAATGGGCTCAGTGCTGCCTCCAAGCTGGGACAGCCCCCGGAACAATAGAAGCCTACCCAGACAGTCCCGTGGGGGGGGGCACTGCCACTGTAGATAGAAGGACCTCCCCACACACACACACACCTTAGGGCCCACCAGCAGCTTGCTCCCCCTGCTGCAGGCAGACTATGTGAAAAAAAAAATGGCTCTGGCCCCTTATTTTTTTTCTTTTTTTTTCTGGTGGAGCCTGCCCTCATGAGCTGCTGGTGGGCTGAGCAGTACTGAAGTTGTGGGGGGCCCTAGTCCTTTCCTCCACAGTGGCAGTGCCCCCTGGGCTGCCCAGGTGGGCAGCTAGTGGGCTGCTGCCCCAGCTTGGAGGCAGCACCTGCCAGATCCAACTCTTCCCCAAGCCTGTCGGGGCTTTCAGCATGTCATGTATCACCCTCACCACCTTCTTTGGCCATCAGCACACCCAGCCACCTTCCTGCTGCCTCCTCATACTGCCCCAGGTGGTCCCAAGTGGCAACAACAGTACATGCGGTGCTGGAAGCCCCAGTGGGCTCAGGGAAGAGTTGGATCTGGTGGACGCTGCCTCCAAGCTAGGGTAGCCCCTGGCCTGCTGGTAGCCTGCCTGGGTGGCTCTAGGGAGGGGTGCTGCCATTGCAGAGGGAAGGACCAGGACTCCTGCTGCTCAGGGGCTGCTCAATTCACCAGCAGCTTGTGTGGGCAGGCTCTGCCAGAGTGGGGCGGGGAAGGGAGTGGCACAGAGCCTGATCCTTTTTTTTTCCCCCCATGGACCCTGCCTGCAGCTGGGGGCTGAGCTGCCAATGGGTCCTGGTCCTTCAAAGTATTTAAGGTAGACTAGACTATCAGTTGGGACCTGTAGCTAGCCATGTTAGTCTGAAGTCAGACCCTTTAGAGACTAATCCATTCAAAAAGGCACTATCTTTTATAAGCGATAGCCTAGTTCATCAGAGTATATTAATGAACCTACATAGAGAAGGGGTACTACATAGAAAGGAATAATTTAAATACAAATGATGTGGGAAGGATTGGGTGAAGGGACATTGCTAAGAGAAGCCAAGGTGAGCTGAAGAGATCAAAACGGATAAAAAAAACCCAGCTAACCCACTGCAGAACATGAGGATTGTAAAAGCTAGTCCACATAATGGGATAACAATCCTGAGTCTCTGTGGAGGCTACACTTACATTTAAATGACCTTATTCTTTCCTATTTAGTACCATTGCTCTCTGCAAGTCCATTCATGGCATCAGAAAAATAGATTGTATCACTAAAGAAAAAACCCTGCTTCTTACATCTCAGATGGGAAAAAAATTGCTTGTCTGGCTCTGTCCCAGCTGAGAAAACTCCACATGGTGTATATAGGTGTCCAACTTAGGGTTCTGGATTCCCCTTTAGGTGCTAGGTAGGTGCTAGACTTTCAGACACCTAAATTCTCTTTTGGACTCAACATTTTACTTTTTCTTTCCTTTTCCCCTAAGTGCTTTGTACCTTTGGAGGAAAGGATAAATAACATTTTGTTTGGAAGAAGCTGTTTCTGAGTAGCTTTAATAAATAAGATAATCACAACACTTTAGAGGAGCAAGGAGACTTGCAGGTACCAAACTCAGATGCCTGCCAAACGTAGGTACAAACTTGTAGGTGCCTGTCTCACTGACCATGGGCAAGTATTGACTTCTACTGCTGCAAATTTATCGGAAAACTTCTTGAGAGGGAGCAAACAAGCATTCCAGCCTGCAGATGCTACCTCTCCCCTGTTCATGTCTTCCCCAGACTGAAGTCATAGTGGTTTGGGGGAGGCTGGGAGAGCAGCAGCATGTGGATTCCTGCCAAATATGGAGAAGTCCAGCTGCAAAGAAATGCCTCAGTCTGGGAAAATGTAGGGGAAGCTGCAGCCAGACTCCTTCTGTGCTCTGGATTAGTCTAGCTGCTACTCTTGTCCAAGTCTTCCCCAGACTGGAGTCCTCTCTCTGGGGAAGGCATAGTGGAACCTGCTGCCTGACTACCGATCACAGAGGGTGAAGCATACAGGATTCATTTGAGCAAGAGAAACTCTTTTTTTGGGGGGAGGGAGGGAGGGGAGAAGGGGGAGGAGGAATCTTCCAGGTGTCAAGGTGGACAATCATTTCCATGGATGGAGCATGTTTCCTCCATGAGACACTGAATGAAGTCTGTATGCTAGCAATTTCTACCAGGAGAGAAGCAATTCACCTTCTAGAAACATATTGCCTGTTATGGTTGAAAAAAAAGAAGCTGACACCACACAGTAAGCTTCACAATGGCCAGACAGAAGGAGTTCAGCCACAGTGAGCTCCAGAAAGCCAGGCTTGTCAATGAAGACCTGCTCTCAAGACAGCTGTGATTTTTTCCTTGTATACGTGTAACTGCCATATATATCAACACAGCTGTAAATGGCTGGCTACCATGTAATATCCACTAAATACAGTTCTCATAGGAGAATGGAAAAGAGAGATAGCTACAGTTCCCTTTGCACTTCTTTTCAAAACAAGACTCTAAGGAGCTTTGATCACGCCCCTGAAGGTCTCATTCAAACTGAGTTTATGAATCATAGTAAAAGATATCTGTCTTGGCAGCAGAATGTCAACCTGATGCACGTTCTGTTCTCCTGCTCTGAATTAAAAAAATATTGGAATGGCACTACAAACATCTGCACGTTTTTGAGAACCAAGATGAACTCTTACATGAATCTTTCCTGTGTCAGCTGAGTCTAGTAAATTTAATCTGGTATGAAAACATCCCTGATAGGCATGCTAATGAGAAATTGGGATACCCCTGAGAAAGAAATATTTAAAATCCTATTTTTGCTTATTCTGACTGATTAAATGAGCTACTCATTGCAGAACAGATGGAAAAATTGACATTAACTATGAGAAATAATTGGAATATAAATCTATTTATGGCTGTAGGAATCAAATGTTCTTGTACTTCAGATCTTGCATTAGTCACTATCCTCCTGGTTATAATTTTTAAATTTAGTCACAGCTGTCAATTAGCCAAGCCTCCCTGATGCCAACACTGCCACAAATATAAGTTTTTACATGCAGCTTAAGATGTATGTTTGTGATTTGTTAATGCTTCTATGAGACAAGAGTTGTCCATAATTTTAAATGAATCCGTGTCTTGCTCAGTAATGCACTGGAGTGTTTGTATTTGATTTTTTTCTCTTCAGAGAGTAGACAGACAAAGGGAAGTTATAAGCAATGGTATAGTTTCAAACCTAATATTAATGCGACTGAGAAAGATGAATTAATAGAACGATTAATTTGCATTATTTAAAACAGTATTACTGACCTATAACTGGAGTTTCTAAGATGCACTTTCCACATGCACTTACTTAATGTTGGTTGTTCATGCCTTAAGCCCTTGATCAGACACTTTTGGCCTTAAAATTCCCTATAGGGTGCATTATAGCCCTGGCTGCTTTTCATGTTCTTTTGCCAAGGGGATAAACACTAGTGCACACTTCCTGCTTCTTAATTTTATTTTGACCAAAGAGTCCAGAGAAGGGAAAAGAGGGGAAGGAGTCAGGGACATCACAACTCAAAAAATTTCATTTACTGACAACCAGAGATCCAGGTTTTCTGTTTCCCATGGAAAAACAGAGAAAACCTCATATTTTACTTAGTACTGGGGGCAAACACAAATTTCTCATTTTACTGGAGAAACCCTCATATTTTGTAGTTTTGCAAACAGCTCTCTGCAGGCTGGCTGAGTTCTAGCCTGCAAGGGACTGGGAGGGAGTGGGAAGAGGGCGGTTAGGCAGGGGGCACCATATGCATGTGTATGCACATGGCCTCCAGGCACCCTGAAGAGCAGCTCTAATGAGTAAGTGGAGGGGTGGGGATTTGAAAAGACACTAAAGCTTTCACATGTTCTAAGTTCTTCTCTTTCTGGACCAATGAAGCAGAACATAAAAAGTAAAATAAAAATACATTTAAATAAAATAGCCAAGCACCTAAGTGAAATCTATCTAGGTATATGTAGGCTGTAAGGAAACGAGCAATGCAACATGCTCTTTCCAGGCAGTTGAGAGGAACTGAACAGCAGGAAGTATGAAAGTCCCATTACCCCAGTGGCATGGGGGCAAATGATCAGGATAGGATCACATCCATAGTAAGAATGTGTACACGCACAATTACTCAAGGGAAAACATTTTTCTCCAAGGCCAAATGTCTATAGAATAAAAGGCACATCAGCTACAAATAAAAGACCCGTCTGTGTGTGTGCTAGTTCAAGAACTTGAAGGAATATATTACTGCAGTACGGTACTGCATCTGGTCTAACAGGGCCTTCTGCTTTGCAGAGTTAATCAGCTAAGTCAAGTACAGACATTAAAAAAGCCCCAGGCTAAATCAATTCAGTCTTTTCAGGTTAGTCCAAACTGCATAGAATGAACCAAGAAGCAAGTGAACAGACATTCACGTTTGAAAACGGAAAGGCAGCCAGAACCCTGCAGTAGCCCATACCAGTAGCTGGGGGCAGACAGAGCACGCCTCCCAGCTTGCTGGCCACTGCCAAAGGCACTGGAATGAAGCCTAAAAGGCCTTATCCTTGATTGGCTGCCCGACACATGCCCCCAAACTCTTGCACTCCTTCCTCCGCAGGGAGGAGGGAACAGTCCCTTTAGCCCGAGGCTGCCTAGGTCCCCCAGCCTCAGAGGATGTTCCCTGCTCCAGGCAGTCTTCCCCAGCTCTGGCCCTGGTGCAGAGAAAGGTTTCCCTCAACTTGTTACCGACTTAATATTAGACTTTAGGGTGGGGGGAATATCACCCCACCACTGGCTCCCAACTGGGGACTGCCCTGTACAGGTTGGGGGCGTGGGATGATGGGGATAGCCTAAAGTGGGGGCTTTACTTCCCATACCTGCCTGGAGCTGGGGTCGATTCCCCTAGCCATGCCCGCCTGATCCTGGCTTAGGCAGGGGAGTGGGGGAAGTGGGCCGGTCTGCTGTGGAGAGAGGGAAGGGGAGGAAGGAGCCCCTCCCAGGCTTTTTTTCCAGCTATCCTCTGAAGCAGAGAGTGGGGGGGCATGGCCAGGCCCCAGCCTAGCCTGGCACACTGAGGCAGAGAGGTGGGGAGGAGGGTTTAAACCCCTGCCTGGCCCACACTGGACCCTAGCCAGGGTCTTTTTGGCAGGGGGGAAAAAGCACCTCCCAGGCTTTTTTCCCACTCCATAGAGAGTAGGGGAAAAACCTGGGCGGGTCTATTTCCCCCTGGCCAGGAAGACCCCAGCTGAATCTGGTGCCAAATTTTCCCCTTTACCCACTTCTCAGACAACTGGAGCAATGATAGTGCTCAGGCTACAGAGCAGAGGGGCAGGGCCAACTCTGCTCTGCTGGAGCAGACAGTGTAACCCATGGCTGCAAAGCATCCTGGGATACTGGAGGACTGTGAGTTAACTGGAACCAGGAGATGGTCTGGGATAGAAGTTCCATAAACCAGTTTGACCTAAATCAGTTAAGGCTGGTACTACACCCAACCAGGTGTATCTTAAAAAGGTTTCAGACATTTTGAAAGTAGTTTATGGGTACTGAACTTCTGTTCTGTTACAGGTTTAAACTAGTTTCTTGTCACTTAAACCAATTTATGTGTGACTTCTGTCTCTAGTCCTAAGGTTCATCACTGCAGAGATGTGGTTATACTGCTTCTGGTTCCAGAGTTAGTTTGGGTTATCTCTGAACAGCATTGCCTTGAATTAAATAAACATATCCTCCTGTTCCATGAAACTCAACTATTTTAGATGTAAATGACACTGTAGAAGACTGAGAAAATACTGTGTCTGAAAAAACTCTTTTCTAAATGTGTGGCTGATTACACTTGTCATGTTTGAGAGACATACACCTTCCAAAGCAGTATAACAATCCTGAAATGCTGCAGTCCAAAACAATAGCAAATAAAATATTTATTTAAACCCATATTTTCATACAGAGAGATCCATGCTACAGCAGTAAGGTATATATATGCTTTCAGGATTCTATTGTTTTTTTCTTGATTCATCCAAAATAAGTCATTCCTATTGGAGGTTCATATAGTATGTCCTAAAACAAACCATCCCCAAAGAGACGCAAATAATACATTGTCCACTTTACTGATAAAAATAGGAAGATGAAAGGAGGGGTGAACAGAACCAAGACAACTTTTCTGTGTGTTTTTATACACATAATTTATGGCCTTTTATTCTAGAGATAAACACCTATAACTCTTTCACTATTTACTTAATAAGGTCTTTCCTCTCTTTTCATTCTGTAGCTTCTCTACTATATTCTTCTTAATCCCCCAAATTTTTCTTTTATCATGTGTATATACCATCTTCGCTACACACCTTCCTCTGGAGTCTTTCCTGCTCCATTTTATTCCATCTTCCCAATTTTTTGTCTCCTTGCCCTCTTACAGATTTTTCCCAACAAGTAGAATTCTCTGAAGTATTACTTCAGCCACAGAAGGAAAACAGTAATAATATGGACTCCTGTAGAAGATGTTCTAATGACAATGTCACAGAAGGTATTTTTTCTAAAATGTGTTCAATTTGCAAAAGCTTTTGTTTATCATGGGTATTTTCTAGCAATCAATGTCATGCTCATACTTTTGCAGGTAGGTGCATGACCAATTATGTTCTCCCTCTCTCTCTCATTATAAGTTCATTATAAGCTCATTATAAAATCAAAACTTATAAAGTTTCACTGTACAAGATTCCCATGAAGTAAGTTCAATGGGCAGACAATGCAATGG
Organism: Alligator sinensis; assembly: GCF_000455745.1. Taxonomy (NCBI): domain Eukaryota; kingdom Metazoa; phylum Chordata; order Crocodylia; family Alligatoridae; genus Alligator; species Alligator sinensis. The sequence continues at coordinate 1,107,340 of NW_005841847.1, read as the reverse complement.
TTCCTTTGTTTTGTAATGATTACTGATCATTAAAGTACAATACATTGTCTTAAATGAGAAGAGCACTTAATTAAGATTAACACATCTAGCAATATACTTTTTAAAAACAGTCAAGTCATGCTTCCTGTTTGGGTTGTGGAGTCCAAAATAAGAATGACACCTGATCTGAGGTAAATTTTTAATCTAAATACAAATGCTAACTTGGAGATGCCATTAAATCTGCCTGGTATCACAGACTGCACTTCCATGTTTCATCAATAAAAAATCCAGAAAATAAGGAGGTACACACAGCCATAATTTCTAATAAATAAATAAATAAATATGCATTCTCACCCAACCTTGTATATTTCAAGAGAAAAGATGTAAACATACACGTTATGAACCCAATCCTGTATGCAGAGAAGTTAATGGCAAGATTTCCACTGACTTCACTGGGAGCAGGATCAAATCCAATGTAGTATGTAATGCATGCTTCTTCATTGTAATACCTACCACCCATGTTATTGTCAGCTCTCGATTGCTTCCACCCCCTCCTCCAACGTCAGAAGGAGCCACATTAGGAGCTAGAATAATAGAAAATACAAGAAACTTTTTCTCTGACTTCAGACTCATTCAGTAAAGAAATCATTATTTACTTTTCTTTTTTACTAGCAGTGCCAGTGTACCTATATGGCCCAGAAAATTACAATAGCGACAGCCTATAATAACTGTGAGAGTCTGTGGTCCTGCCAAGAATAATGTATAGCTATTGCCACAGGAAAAGTGCCAGTTCCAGCCATGGCTGACAATAAATATTTCTTCATTTTACCCATGTCCTCTTTATTTTTTTAATTTGATACTAAAAACCTGAGCATATCCCTCATAGACGTTAGGAGAAAGGCACTGCATTATTTGTATCTTTGATCAATCTGTAGCCATGAAGGACTTGTGCATAACATCTGCAAAGACTTATCCACATATTTAACTTTATGAACTGGGAATAGACCCACCATTTTCAGTGGACCTGCCCAAAGCATAAAGAGTTAGGCAGACATGGTTCTTTGCAGAATTGTGAGGTAGTCCTAGGATAACACACAGCATATCCAAAACTACTATTGATTTGAATGGGTGGAGAATCAGGATGTCTGGTTTTGATACTCAAAGAAAATGTATCATTGTATTGTACTTGTTACAGTGGTAAAACAGGATTTTGCAAACATTTCTGCTATAATTATTTTCTATATAGTTTCACTTCTCTCTGATGCTGACATCTCTCAAATTCTATGAAATATAGTGGGGGGTTAGAGGGTAAATATTATGTCTATCCTAAGGTGTACAGGCTCCTTCCTTACACATACTTCCTTACACATACTGGGTAAGGAAGTTTCCTTAAATTTATCTCTGCCACAATACATACAAAGCATTTGACAACAGCTAATGGAACTGATGTTCTAAGATCTTCCCTGTTATACAAGATTGAATCATTTAGTTGCTGCATACTATTAGTGTATCCTTCTCCTGTTTCTCATTGTCCACATTGCACAGCTAAGCACTCAATAATTAGGAAATGATAGTTAGGCATATACATACAATAAGAAGTATAGGTAGGTAGCTCTGTGCCCTGGGCAACTGTGTGATGGGGCACAGTGGTGTAATGAGCTGCTGCTGCAGTTGTGGATATTTTTGCCTGCCTCGAGATAGCACCTGAGGCTGCTGCCCAGGCACCACTGCTTAGTTATGCTACTACACAAAATGTTATATAAGTCCCAGCTATGTATGATTTCTGATCCACTTTAGCTAACTGGTACAGTAAATGGTGTAGAACCCTAGTGTTATACGTTGCATGCTCCTTTACATAAGCAACAGGCCAGCTGCTGCCTTTTACTAAGCCATCTGGGAGGTTTATTTCCCTTCTCTTTTTCCATTCTTTGGTTTGAAAGCCCCAAAATGACATTCAAAATCTAGCGTGGATGCAGCATTAAGTTGGTAAGGCAAAGCAGGCCAAATGTGCATGGTAACATCTGTTAAGACCTTTGTAGTTGGGATGGAGTGTTGTAAAAACCTTTGCCTCTCAAACACTTTGCACTCATTTAGCTTTAACTTATCTAGAAAACAAAGCAGTGAAGAACCAAGGCAAATACATTTCTTATGACAACTCATGTGAATTGAAAATGCTAGTTGTAACTTTTTTAACAGCAATTTGTTTTCCCATCTTATCCATATTGATATTTAGCATCTGATAGTTAAAATATGCATAGCTGGTCCTCTTCTCATAGAATCTATAGAAGTAATTATGAAATGTAAGTGATGCTGAAGAAAATAGCCAAGTTTAATTTTAAACAAGCCTACTTCCTGTTTAGTAAGCATGCAGTTAAAACAGGCCACTAAAATTAAAGCCACATGCATACAGAGAGAGGAGAGATGTCTCAGAGATGTTTGAGCCATTGACATAATTCAGTTTAATTTATATGATGTGTGTTACCTTTTACTCAAATGGCACAGCCAATAGGTAGCATTGTTTGTTCCTGTGTCACACTGAAGAGGTGTTATATACAATCAAGTAATCAAAATACACTGGCTTTGGTTCCAAGTTGTGCAATAAAAATACCTAACTCCTTAGAGGCCCTATTTAACAGGCACTAAAACAGAGAGCCACCTACAGAACCTGGGTTCCATAGTACTCTGAGATTTTCAATGAGAAATTCAGATGGGCAATGAAACCTATGACTTTTAAGAAGAGCCAGCACATGGTAAGAAATGTGCTTGATTTACTGCAAGTAATTCTATCCATTACCCTTAAGTGCATTAGCTGCTTCATTCCCCCCTGCAAGAAACATCAGCACTAATGATTGCATATGCCTGCATTCAGGATTTGTTTGGATTCACCCCAAATCCCAGTCTTCAGAAGCTAGAGACAGGAACACTTGTTTTAGTCATCCTCTCACTTTGCACGGGCAATGGGATAACCAGCTGACTCTTCAAAAGATATTAAAATCCTTGTGCTTAAGGTGAAAACAAGCCATTTCTTTTAATTGGGAAAGAGACTTATATGAGATTCATGAACACTGTATGGATAATGTAAAATGTCATATTCCTTCCACCTGGGAATTTTGTTTCACCTTTTTTCTGTACAGCAAAAAACGTTTATGGCATGCCAGCTCTCCAAGGAGTAAGTGTATATTTCAGCTTTGGATGCCTGGGCTCTTGTTCAAATGCAGCTGTGGAATTATGAAACAAATGATGCTAATGGCTACATACTTTATAGGCAATAATTTCCTTTCACTTACTAGAGTTGTGTGGATTTTCCTTTCCTGTCCCCATTAGTTTGAAGAATTAGTACTTCCTAATATCCCAAATATGATTTTCAATGGACTAAAGGTTGTTTTAATTTTTGTTCTTCTTATTAAAACTTGCAGTGGAAATACTTCATTTATGTGTGTACTTCCCATATACATTTTCTTTAAGATAATAGACATGCTTATATTGAAAGACAAAAAGTATAATCTTAAATATTATTTTTACCTAGCAGTATTCATCCCCACTTACAAATCTGAAGCAGTGGGACAACAGTGCTTAAAATAATAAAGAGCAGGATGCAAATTGGGGGCAGTATTTGTTAAGGGGGATACAATGTTACTATGTAAGCTTTGTTGGATATCGTCTCTTTTGCAGTGACATATTACCTCCAAGAGGGCTGCTGTTATCTCTTTAGTACAGTCAAAACAGAATGCATTACCTTGAATAATAAACACAGCATCTAATTCTTCATTTGGGAGAATTCATTTTGTAACGTACCTGTCTGAGCATAAAGATATGCTTAAATGCACGCTGAGATCTTTGCATTAGGCAATTAGACACAGAGGGGCATGTGCTGTGTTGGATAATGTCCTGCTTTTGACACAGCAGTAGAAAACATAAGAATGAACCTTCAGCCCTACAGAAATAACACTGTCTGGTATAACACACATCCTGACATAATACAGTAAGTTAAAAATATATATAAATTTCTTCCTACAAAAATAATAATTAACTAATAACATACTGCAGAAGATCTCCAAAAGGTAGCAGAATAAATTGGTCCCAACGGATGATCATTTTCTACTGTTTTCCTCTGTTCTACTAATTGCACTTAATATTTTCTAAATGAATACAAATGTAAGCAACTCTATGTAATATCAGTGTTTCTTGGAGGAACAATTAAGAATGCAATGTTTTCAACTCCAACACCAGTAGGCTGGGGTAATTTCTCACTATTACTGAAGACCAGGTAAAGTATTTGCACCCCCTTGCCAAGCATTTCCTACTACAAGCACTGACTCTCTGTTCCCATACTCCTTATTTGTTCAAGAGAACCTAGGTAATTGGACAAGTAGTGCCCACTGATTTGAGCTGCCTGGGGCAATATTAATATTCTAGGGGCGTGTCTACATGTGCAATTAATGTGAAGCAATAAACTCTGGAGTTACTCTGGAGTTTATTGCTCTGGAATTTATTGCCTTTTGAACATCCACCCAGGACTGCAGCACATTGAGCTGGGTTGGAGCAGACCTGGCTGGCAGGAGGCCCCATAGGAGTCATCCTGCCAGCCCGGGACTGCTCTGCCTGGCTCAATGTGCTGTGGAGGGGCTGGCTGGGACACAAGGGTGCTTCAGTGCAGGGCTAGTCGGCAGGCATCCCCTGCACTGAAGCACCCTTGTGGCTTAGCCAGCAGAAGCAGGGTCTACATGTGCACTGCTGTGGAGTTTTTTACTTCACAGCAGGATAGGACTTGTATTTACAAGTACCTAGCCTGCTGAAGAGTAAATTAGTTTACTCCAGCCTAACAGGGGCGCACTTGTAGATGTTGAGACATTTGCTGCACTACTAATTAGTGTACTGCACAGTAAATGTCTTGTGTAGATGCTCTCCTCATGCTTCTGTGAGGAAAAGCAGCAGCACTGGGCACCTTCCTTTTGCAGCTGCTATGAAAAGTGGTGGTGGTTGCTGGGTCCTACTGCCTGCCTGCCTCAGACAGACCTGCCTCACCCCTGCTTAAGGCAGGATCATCCCTATCTAACCTATCATATATAAATGTTTGTATAATGTATTCTTAAAACAAAGACAATTTAGCTTTACAAGTAGAGTTGATGGAAAAAGTGGTTAAACCACTTCCAGAATGTCTGTAACTGGTCTCAGGGGGGGGGGGTTTTCCAAAAGAATGGCTACAATATTGGGAGGTCTGTCTTAAAGAGAAAAAGTGAAAGGCTGGAGACTGCAGGAGGAGGCTGGCCTCAAAGTTCAGGCATATCCAGAAGGAAAAAAACTGTGAAACTAGACTGGGAGACAACCCTGAGCAGGAAAGACGTGCTTCTGTGGGAGTGGCACCAGCTCTATAGAAAATGTGATGAGATGAGTTCATTGAGATGAGCTTGATAAGTGAACTAGTTTCTGTGGATCAGCACTCTGTAGGGGGTGGGGTGGGGTGGCACAGATGCTAAGGATAGTGGTTGACAGCCCAGAGGTTGCAATTCAAGGCCATAACAAAAGTGCTTACAGAGCACCCCTGTCAGATCCCAATGAATCTGCAAATTCTGTTAAATACCTTGTCACAAGAAGACACAACAAAGGAAGGAAAGGAAACACTCTGCTGGAAGTGTCTATTTTACATGGCCAGATACCAGCAGGTGATTAGTTTGGTATTCTAATGTGACCAAAAAGAGGATACACTCCTCTAAATTTTGGTGTTTTGGTTAGCCATGGCAAGAGTCACTAATGTTAGGGAAAATTTATTTGGTCACAGATTATTCATTTTTGCTATCTAGTCTGTTGTTAGCACCCTAGATTTCTATTTGTTCATTACAAATATTTGTAAAATATGTTTACAGAGAGTTAAATATTTGTCGGCCAAACATTTTTGTAGTTTTTTACCCTCTATTTATCAGATAGAATAACAAATGTAATGACAATATTAAAAAGCACATTTTAAGAAAATCTGCCAATTTTTGTCTACTTACGAGCTCCTTCTGTTCTAATTCTCTGTGATGGCATACTAGGTATTCCTGTTCCCAAAGTATTCATTGCTATTATCCGGAATTCATACTCCATCCATGGGATTACATCAATCACCCTTGCACTTTCCATATTTCCTTCAATGTTTGGGGGATCTAGAGAAGATAAGATACTGCTTTAGAAACCAGCATTTGACAGTGAGCTCCTAGAGTATCTGGCTAGAGCTTCTGCATAGTATCCTTATTCTGTTCATTATCTGTCACCTGGAAGAATATGAAGGAATAGATAAGACATATTATGTTTTATAAGAAATTCTGGCAGTGAGTAGAAATTTTAAACTAGGAGATTATCTTGGTTAAATATTTAAAAGATTACACACTTCAAATGCCAAAGTACCTGTGGTAGAGTTGCATTTAATGTAATATGGAGGTAGCCACAATATTCCTGGGCATCTCTGCTTTCGACCCCTTTGATCCATAGGGGCTATGGCTGTTCCAGGCAGCTGCTCAGGTCCTGGAACTTCTAAAGGACATATGAGTGGCCTGGCACTAGGGAACAGCTCCTCAGTGCTGGGTTATTCAAGCATGTGGAACTTTAAAGGATGTACAGATAGCTTGGAAGCCCTTTAAAGTTTTCAGCTCTCAGATTGCACAAGAAGAGAGAATGCAGGTTGCCCTGACTGGGCAGCCCCTTCCCTAGAAGCCCTGTCCCCTTCAATGCAGTGTGAAAAGAGAGACAGGGCAGCCTGCAAGCCTCCCAGACAGCTTGAGCTGCATGGGCTCTCAGGGAGCCAAATGCTCCCCTTCTCTCCCTCTCACTTGGAAAGGTAGGGAATGAGAGCAGAGCATTGTGGGACTGTAGATCATAGAGACCTGGCCAGACATTAAATTTTCCCCAGCTCAACAAAGAAATCACTGTTTGAATCAGCAACTTCTTTGTTATTGATCTGCTGTTTTCATGTCGGAGCAACCATTTTTGTCTAGGGACAAACCCCTTTAATGTCTGGCAGGCTACTATTTTTTGCAGGAAACTTGCATATATCTTGCAATAATGTCAGGAGAGGGTCTTATAGTGGCACCAATAAGAATGACTAGAGCTGTATGATTTTTTGTTTTAACAAATCATCTATTTGCCAAAATATGTAGTTTCAGGATGGCTGAAACAAAATTGAAAAACTTTTTAATAATGTTGAAAGGATCCATTTTAGCACTTCTAAAACTAAATGCTTTTATCTTTTCAGGCTAGGGTCTCACAAGAAAGTGTTTGTAAGCACTTCCATTCACAAAATGGAAGTGCTGGAAGAAGAGCCTAGAATCTGGGTGCCAACAGAAGTATGCCCATATACCACCAGACTACAGAATAATTCTCTCTCTTTCTTTCTTTCTCACTTGGATCCAAATATTTCATTAGTTAAAGAAAGCGGAACAGTTTCAAAATATAGACTGAGGCCCATTTTATACGTTCTGGTAAAGGTGCGACGGGATCTAATATGCAATCCACACAATTGTGCCTCCTACCATGCCACATGTTCCACCCCAAGGCCTAGGGCTTTTACACACCCCTGGACTTAGAGATTACAGCTGCCATTAACTCTCATGGCTCTAGGGTATATAACTCTTACGCATCCCCAAGCCTGAGAGATCTTGGCTACTGTGATCCCTAGGCCCAGAGGGTTTCACATACTTCCAGGGCAGCTGCCTCCCGCTGGCTGCCAGGACCCAGTGTCCACAGCTGTGGGACTCCAGGTCCCTCTGATGCTGGGACCAAGCTGGCAGCTGCTGGGGCTGAGAGTTCCCGCAATTGTGGGACTCCCAGCCCCAGCTAAGCATGGTCACCCCCTAAGTGGGGCTAATTTGCCCATGTAGGGGAGACCCTGCTACACATGCAAACTAAAACTCAATAGCAACTAGCTATAAAGTTAGTACACGTTTTTGAAGTCTTACTTTATAGCTGGTTGGAGCTTCTTATGGTGTGATAATTATTTTACCTGTGTAGCTGGCCTTAAGGTAACGGCACAATTAACCATACCTGATACATGTAAAAGAGGCCTGAAAGAACTACATCCCAGAATACTCTATAGAAAAGGCATTTGCCTAAGAGATTTTAATAAAATAATAATTCTAACAAAAAATGAACAAAACCAAAAAAGATAATTTTAACAAAATAATATTTAAATATTCTTGACATCAAAATTATTTTTTTCAATTATGCAAACATTCTGAAAAATTTTAACTTCAGGTGAATTACAAATTATTTCCCCCCTAAATCTGACAGCTAACTAGAATATTAGTTATTTACACAACTGTAATAGTTACATCATTTGCAGCTAATTCTTTTTGACATAATTCAGAGAAAATCCATTTCCCAGGAACTATTATTACTGTACATTAGTATATTTATAATTATATTTTTTAGATTATATCATATATTATAGAAGCAAAATTTGTCTGACTCTGAAACACCTATAGTCCTACTGATCAAAATAGATTTTAGGGTCAGTAAGGTTAGGTATATTTCTAAGGATACTATCGTATTTCTGTGACATCAAAGTAAAGCTTATCTTAAAAAAAACTATTAAAATTCAACCACATTTTAACAGTCAAAAGATGAACTGATGACCATTTATTTCTATAGAAAGGGATTCTAGGAGTCCCAACTTGTTACAGCAGTATGTCCTGGCATAACAAAATGAATAAAATGACAAAATGATTCACTATAAGTCAACAATAACTAGTAAAAATGTGAATGCTTTACATGTGCTGAGTGGGAAAGAAATTTTTTTATAGTTGAGAATCTCACTACTTATGTGTTGGGTAGAAAATCTGCATATGACTGGCTCATGCAAATTCCCAGAATTTAGAAGACTTGAAGAGGATAAGAAATGACAAATATTAAACGAGCATATGTTTAATTGAGAATATATATATTTAAAATAAAGCCACAGTCCTATAGTTATATACATGTTCAATTTCATGCACTGAGAGTAGACTAAAAATTATACATATATTTACAAAAAACTAGAACCAACTGGTCTAATAAAAGGTATCACTTTGGAACCACGAGTTCTAGTTTTTTGTATGTCTTTTTGTCTCAGACCAACACAGCTACCAAGTACACCCCTGATACATATATTTATGCACCTGAATACATTTCTGCTAGAATAGGGCCCTAAAAGTGTAGGTATTCTTCAAAAGGATCAGAACCAAATGCTACATACTGAACTAATTGAATTAATTGCAATAGTATTTAGTGTACATTTTCACAATGTATGTATCTATATACATATAAAAAATAAAAGTACTTAGTCTTTGTATTCAGGTATATGTCTTTTCAGCTATAATTATGTGGCCCAATGATGACATCCAGTGGTTAGAAGGATAATAGGTAAGTACTCCCTAGGGATCCCGGCATTGTTTTAACATGACAGGAATGTTTTTCATCCTGAGGAAAATGAAGACCATTTGTCTGACTTACAATACCCCAATGAGGATATTTATATGGTTCCAGGGGTGACTTGCAAATACTAAGACCATAAAATAGTATGTGGAACATCTCAAATACCAAAGTAAGAAATACAAAAAAGCAGAGAATCTTATTTTTTTGCAAGTCTTGACAGCCAGATTTGTTGCTGCTTATTCTTTTGGACACATATTACCCTACAGAACCTTGTTGCAGTCCTTTATAGTACAGTGATTTAATTTCACTTATTTGTTTGAATACCATGTATTCTTCCCACATTAATTCATCATGTCGCTGTTAGCTTCTGTTGACTTCTGTTCCTTAGTAGTTGCTGTATAATCGCACACATTTTCTTTTACCGTGATTATTTCCTGAGTGTTTGTAGTTAGTCAAGAATTGTTGATTTTATAACTTCTAATGCTACCCCTTACCTGTTTTGGCATCTTTCCACTCTTCAGTTAGAAAAGTCTTGTACTGGATAGTGTACTTAGAAATAGGGCTATGATTATCTGTCCCATGACTCCAGGTGAGTGCTACAGAAGTGTCTCGAATATCCTCCACTCTTATCCCTCCAGGGGGACCTGGGGGACCTGAAAAGTAAATATGGCAAAGCAATTTACAAGGTAGTAATGATATTCTTAAAAGCAAATTTGAGATAGGATTATTAACTATCCTATTGTAACCTATTTTACTGTTAGGACAGGCAGACTATTCCCATACTGAAAAATAATTAGGTTGTCATATTTTTCATGGAATGTTTCAGTTGATTTCAGTGGAACATGTAGGTCAACGAGCACACGGGTTATTTTTCATGGTATAGAAATTTAAATACAGGGCAGGGATGCACATGTGTATATGGAGAGGAACCTTGACCTGTAAGAGACACCAAAAAGTGAGAAATCTATGATAAAAATAAATTATTTCCATGACAGCTCTACAACCATCAATTTTCAGCACTGTCTGTGAATCTTCCTTGCATGGTTTTTTTTTCACATTTTTAACCCTGTCTGCATTTGTCTTAGACACTATAAGCACATCACAAGAAAGTATTACTGAAGTGAGAAAAGCTGAGGCAACTCATTAAAACTCCTAGGATTTTTCAATTCCAACCCCAGGACTAACAGTTTGTCAAATTTCACTTACAATTCAACTAACTACTCCAACAAACTTTAGAGCAAACTTGGATTGTCCTGTAGCATCTTCAAAAAAAGGAAGGGGACAGGTCTTCTTTTACTACGTAGACCTGGAAGCTACAGGGCAGATAGCAGATATAGAAATATCCTCTTTATAATTTACCTTTACTTGAAAAAAAGATAAATTTAATACCAAGTTTATCACAAACTACCGAAAAATAAGTGAATTATTGATTATTTTAATCATAGGAATATAAAGAAATAATTTATAACAGACCCAATTCAAATTCTCATAAGGTGATACCAAAAAAAAGTGCCTGCTCTGTGTTGCTGACCTTCTCAGACTATCACTTATGCAAATGGTCTTTCACGATCATAGGAAAGTAGGACTGAAAAGTGCCTCATGAAGATATCTAGTCCAGTCCTCAGCTGAAGTCAGAACTATCCTCGACTAAACCATCTCATCAAATGCCTATCTAACTTGCTCTTGAAAATTTCCAGGGTTAAAGATTCCATACCTTCTCTAGGTAGCCTGGTTCTGTGCTTAACCACCCTCATAGTCAGAAAATTCTCCCTAATCTTCGACCTAAATTTCCTCTGCTACAGCTCCTAGTTCTGTCCCCTATGGCCATAAAGAAAGCCCATCTGCATCCTTTCTATAATTGCCCTTCAGGTATTTGAAGACACTTATCAAATCCCCGCTCAGTCTTCTCTTCTTCAGACTAAATAACCCTAGCTCCTTCAATCTTTCCTCATAAGTAATGCTTCCCAGGCCTCTAATCATTTTTTAGCTTTCCACTGGATTTTTTCCAATCTGTCCATACCTTTTGCTGCAATAAGAATATACTGTTTGCTCATACTTGTTTATGGTCTACTGTAAACCTCCCGGATGCACCTTTTAGAAGCCAACTGCAATACTCAAGACCTACAGGGCAACCTGGAATAAAAACAAAAACTGTGATACTTCAGAAGAGCCTCCAACCAACCAAAACAGAATTAATTTTACTCCCAAGACAGGGAGCTTACATACTCTCTACATCAGAAGCACCTCAAAGACCATGTCTGTACTGCCATCCTGCTAAGCTTTGGACTGCTGTTGAGAAACAAACCTTCCCCCTATACTTGCTCCTGCTCCACACATGCCCAAGTCTGGCATTTAGACAGCAGAGATAGCTTAGGGGGTTCCTGCACACCTGTGTGAGCACTGCACTCAGACTATGGCTCTCAGGTTTGGGCATGTACAGAGTGAAAGAGTGCACAATGACTGTTTCTTGGCAGCAGTCTCAGGTTTGGCAAGGAGGTACTATAGACATTTCCAAAGTACAGTAAATGCATTAGGGAACTTCATCCTGGCTGTCTAAGTATGACAAAAAAGGCACTGTTAGCATTTTAGGCCATAAGTTATTGCAATTAAAGCTACAGCTAATATTGTTTGATAGCATGATCCATGCCTTGGGAGTTAAACTTGGGCTCCAACAAACAACAGGAAAACCCTAATAGAACCTCTGAATGGGAAGATCTGCAAACAAATGCTCCATGTGAATAGGAAGTTCAGAAGCAACTGCTGTGGAGTGAGTAGGTCTGGGGCTCTTTTTCCTGTAAACATTTCCAGGAAAAAATGGTCAGTTTCTACTGGCCTCTCAGCCCAATCATCAAATACTCCCTCTTCCATCAAGCATTAGAGCATCAAGACCTGTGCCATAGGAAAATATAATAAATTACATGCATCATTGTCCCCTGGGCTCAGGGACTCACCTTCTGATCACTGGACCAAACAATCCAATACCAATCTGAAAAGCCCTACAGAGGGGAATCTACAAACCTCAGTTAGGCTTTTTATACAGAGTATAAGAAAAATTAGATGCATCAGAATGGGATCTAAAACAGGCAGCACACTAACGAAGTAATGGCCTTAAAGCAGCATACTGGGCATACAGCTGCCTACAGCAGGGCTTGGCAACATGTGGCCTGTGGGCTGGATGCAGCCCATGAATGTCAGGGTTTTGATTGGCATGCGGTGGTGGAGGCTTCCCCCATGCTATGGTGGGAAGAAGCAGCAGTGGTGTGAGCATCTCCCATGCTACATTGGTGGCAGCTGCAGCCAGATCCTAGAGTCCAGCCTCCTACCCGCCTCCAATCTTCATGTGGCTGGGAGAGCTGTCTTCGCTGCCTCCCAGCCATGTAGAGATTAGGACTAGCCCCTATGCTCCCTGCCAGCCTGAGGCTGACACCAGGGAAGCCTGGAGAGGGGCAGAGCATGGCAGGATCAGTCCTAGACTGAACTGCTGCCATTGGGAGGAAATTTGTTCCTGAAAGGCGCACATTCCGATGTGTGCAGGGGTGCAGTTTAATACATCTGAATTTTCTGTGCAGAAAATTCAGGTGCATTAATTGCACATGTAGATGCGCCTTAAGACAAGAATGGTTAAAAAAAGTGTGGACTCATTTAAATAGAAAATGGATAAAGAACTAAATATTTTATAGTGCTATTTCTCTAATTTAAAACTACTTCCATAAGTTATATTATGTTTAAAAACTGCATTTTCTCTCTTATTTATAGCTACTGTACTTAAAAATGTTAAAAAGCTCAAAAGCTATTTTCCCCTTAGAAAATGAGGCACGTTCATTAATCTCTCTGTGGGTGTCTGTAAATGAGCTGGGTGGCTGCTTCAACGCCCTGTAATTACAGTGTGCTGGAGCAGACTCGATTACAGGTTTCCCTCACTTTATATGGGTTCTGTATGCACAAATTCACTCTTATGCGATGACCTTTTTTATACTAAAAATTCATTATATGTGAGGTAAGTTCACTCTTATGTGATTGGTATGGTGGAAGCCTGCAGTCAGCTGCTTTGTGCGGTGCCTTGTGGGAGTGACATGAACCAAAATATAGTCTCCTGTGTGGATCTGTGCTCCTCGCTCGTTGCCTGTGACACGTTTCTGTAGTTACCATCCCCGTTATGATAGCACCCTGTGCGTGTGTGCACTGTCTGCTGTCGGTGAGTACCAAAAGGGTCTTGTAAAAGTGGTAGAAATGGGTCTGGGGGTCAGTACAGTTGATGTCTTGGAACGTATCCCTATTTGTTACATTGTAAAGTGGGTTCCCTTCATGCAAATTCATGTTATGCACTGTTTTCCAGGAACGCATGTATAGCATAAAGTGAGGGACCTGTAATTGAGTCTGTTGGAGTGTGGTAATTACTGCACTCCCATCAGCCTCCGTGTCTTGTGTATCAGTGTCCCTGTGCTTCAAAATGGTGGTAGGGGCAGTTTAACTAAAGTTCATTAATGAAAGTGCTCTCAGAGCCACACTAATTAAAGTGCCCCACCTCCCCCCTGCCAGGAACATGCCCTGTAAGTCCACATCTGAATGAATGCCCTTGTAAATCTTTCACATCATGTATACAACAGCAGTAAACCTAACAGTGAATGTTTAGTATCACTGATAAAGATCAGCCATTTCCAACACAATACCATACAAATTTTCCCATCCTTGAGAAGTATCTAATCTCCAACTCCCCCCCTCACCCCCATCCTACCATGAAAACAAACAGCCAAAACCAAATTGGCATTTGTCTATGACTGCAGTGTTTGGAGGCTGTGTTAACCACTGCTCCTGCAATACTAACATTCTAGCACTTCAGATCCTATCTATGATGGCTGTCTCAACATTTTATATGGCTCAAGTCCAATGAATAAACTTCAGTTCTACCTTTAATATGATAAAGATTAATTTCCACTGGGCAGAGGTGTTTAGGTCCATGAATAGTCTGGTTTATCATGAAACATGGTCATGAATCAAGCTCTGAGAGAAATATACCAACATGTTTACCAGAAACATTTATTCATGTAATAACCTGTCTCTTTCACAACAAAAGGCACTTATGAAGCAGAAAGGCAACATTTTTACAGCCCTGTTTTGATTTGCTGTTTCACTCTCATATTTATGAAGGACTATCAGCTGGGGCCTATGACTTATGGAATGCATCCCTGTTGTTTCCTCCTTTAAAATCCTAGCACAAAGTATTAACCCATTTAGATTGATGTAAAGGAAAGCGCAATATTAGGCTTGGCTGAAATATGCCTAAATTCAACATTTAAAAAAAATTCTATCTGTTGACATTGAAGACCTATCTGGCTAGTCTCCATCCATTAGCTATTCTTGAGCCATAGTTTTCAATGGCCAGGTATCTGAAAAAAATCATTAACTGAATAGCTTTAGAGTATTTAGTTTCTGATTCTGGTTTGGCACACAGCTGGCAATATTGTGTGAAGGTTGATATTAGTATGACAGATGCCAAACAACTCCTTCCTGGTAACATTAGATCTATCAACCACTTCTGAACTGAGTGATCGCAAGGACCCCACTCCACAGACTGAAATGGATGGGGTTTTTCTCAGAGCTTCCTCTTGGGTTTTTTGGGACTATTTTAGTTAGTAGTGTTAAGAAAAGATTAATCTCTGCCATTTCCTCTTCTTCAGCATCTTCTATAGGATATACCTGTCATTTCTGTGGTTCAGTATTAAACCATTCAGGGAACCGAGTATGTGGCATTGCCTTCTGTACCCTGATAAAACTCATAACATTTTAGTGCTTCATCTATGATTTTTCCTTGATTCTAGTTTCACCTATTTCTACATATCCTTTGTCCTATGTACTGTTTGTTGGACTACTACACTGAAATCATACCATGGAGTGAAACTGCAATTCCATTTTTATCATATTTGACCACTTCCCCATGATACAGGTTGAGCACTCCATGCTCCCATTTCTCTGATCCTATCTTTCATGGAATTATACTGTCTGCTCAATCTATTTTGTAAAATGTAGGAGTGCTCAATACTGTGTGGAACTGAACACACAGTATCCTGTAGACCATGCATGCTAAATGTAACTTCAGTGGTAATGTCTTACAATATTTCAGAATGTGAATGGTATTAATTCTACTCATAATAGACTGGGATCAGGAGGAAATACAGAAGCTGCAAGTGAAGGTAGATAGACTGTTCTCTTACTGAAAAAAAAAAAACGGTGTTGCTTGCTATTATCATAATATTGAACCATGTGAATGAACCATTCTTTTCCATCCAGAGAAGTCTTCTGCAATTTCAGTACATTAGTACAATTGCATTGACACTATATTCACCTTACTGTTACTGTAGCAAGACACTTTATTTGCTGTTAATAACCAACCAATGGAAAAGAAATACAAAAGTATGTTATTTCAAGGTTAAAGTTTGCCACACCCAAGAGTGAAAGAAATTCAGAATCAAGGCATAAACTAATCTTTTGACTACTTTTCTGATATATAACATACATGGTAAGTGGGGCAAAACATCTCATGTGTGCTGTCCCATTTACCAGGTCTGTCACTTTTAAAATGCCAGCTCTACAGAGGATCAGTAGCTCAGAGCATACTGTTAATGTCTACATAGAAACTGCGTGTGAAAAGCAGAAGACTACAAATTAACTCATCATGTTGAACCTATGTATTGTAACAAATCTTGTAGGATACCTACCGTATGAGCAAGCACACTGTTCTGAGGCCACAGCAATACTTAGGGACAGGGGTGAGTTAATGATGAAGCCACAGCTTTAAATTTCAGATTTCCTTGTTTCCTCATTTTAAAACTAGGAATGTGTTTAATGTTATATATAGTTTAATACACATTATATTAGTGAAGGGTTATAAAAACTTGGGAATGCCTGTTTGAAAACTTCATGCAGTATATTTCTGGAACCATACTGTTTCCTCATTCTATTTTGTAAAATTTTGTTACTAGCCATGAACACCAAATTAAGCTATTTAATTGTTATTGGTATCAGAAAAATACACTTACCATGGGTCTTTGTTTCTATTCATGACATGCAGTTAGAAGTACATTATATTTGAAACCATAAATTAGATGCATAAACATTATGGCCCCCAATACTGGAGCAGAAACATAAGCAGATTGTAAAGTATTCATTACCTCCTAATTTTAATCTTAATATTGTCTTGGAAACAATTAAAATACTTTTAATAAAACCCTTCCCCTAAAACCAGTAACCTACATGAGACACAGAAAAATATCTTATTTTTTTAACATGATCATTTTACCTCTTACAACAAGATCAGCTGAAGCTGAGGAATTGTCAACAATTGTCTGTGCGGTGCATATGTATCTTCCAGCATGCCGGAGCTGTACATTTTTAATAAGAAGCTCACCATTGGACCTGATCTGTTGCAAAAATAGTACAAATTTAAATCAGTAATATATCTGCAATACATGCACACGCACATGCACACACATGTCATCTAATATACGTTAACCTTCCTGGAGTAAGGATTAATATAACAACCATCACTACATAAAGAAATCATAGAGACCCAGTTAACAGCACTGACCAAAGTATGCCTCAATGAACACAGAATTAGGCATACCATATATGACTTGCACAGAAGTACAGGGAAAGTAGATCATTAGTCCTTATAGGCACCTCTCAAGGGCAACAGATAGAAAGTGAATTGCTAAGACAGGTACAGAATAAAAGAAGATACACACAGGTATCTTCCATGAAAACCACGTTAGTACATTTTTCAAGCCCTTTGGTGACCAGCTAGCAATGAAGGGAGCAGGACTGTGAGGCCCAGAGCTCGCAGTCATGAACTGGGATGAAGACAGCAGTTACAAGAAGGTTATCTAGCACTTGGAATTCAGCAGCCGAAACTGTGACTGAGCAGTCCCCTTTAGGAGCTACTGTGCCCACCCCACATGGAGAGAGAGCTAGAAACGGTGCCCTAAACATAGTTTGCCTACTTTTTTCCTTGATTGGATAAACATGTCCAGTGGGATCACCTTTATAGCGGTTAAAATCAACAAAGAAACACAACCAACTTTGGGACCTGGAACATCAGGACCCTCATGGACAATCCCAATAATGAACGCCCAGAGCACTGCACTGCAATAGTGGCTCAAGAACTCAGAAAGCACAACACTGACATTGCTGCACTGATCAAGACCCAGCAAGTTGGAGACAGGCAGCTCAGAGAACAAGGAGATGGCAATACCCTCCTTTGGAAGGGTAAACAGGAAGGAGAACACTGACTTTATGTGCAACAAGAAGCCCCTTCTTGCCTGCACCCTTCCTCTCCACCCCATTTTGTGCATTTCTTTTTCCAGGTATTGGCAGAGACCTAGCACACACATTGCATGGGTATGGCAAGGCTTGGAGCAAGCCAGAAAGCTGAAGTGGCTTTCTGTAGGAGAAACCTACAAACTGTATCTATATATCAATTGAGCTAAGTGTCACTTAAGGAAACAAAAACCCCCCTAAAATATTCACTTCAGAGTAAAGCCTGAGAGAGACAAGAAAAGCCAAGGTGCATTGAAAATATGATTGTAAATATATCCTGGTGAACACATTCTCCCTTTAATTAAAACCTATTTCCCAAAGAAAACTTCCCATATCTGTCTAAAGTTTATGCTAAATCAGTCTACTGCATCTAACATAACTCACTCACTGTCCCCAGTGGCCTTTGATTCTCACTACCTCACATTGCATTTTTATATTTCATTTGTCTCATCTTTACCCTGGCATTCTGTATTTTATATTTTATACCTTTTAACAAATATATTTTTCTTTAAAGTCAACCCCTTCCTTGTATTACTAGAACTATTATTATAAGACTTCATTGGAATAGTAATCACTGGAATTGCATTGCTGTATTGGGGCTGGTTTCCTGAATTAATGGGAGCAAATCTAAGTAAGTGATTAAGTAACAGGTAGAGCCAGCTGTGGTTACAAGTTAACAAGTGGCAATTAACATCTCCAACCGCAGACTGTCAGCAGGAGAGGATCAATAGGAAAGGATCAATGCCATTGCCTGAAACGGCATTGCATGTGCAACAAGGTATCCAGTTTAAGTTAATCAACTCTGGAGACCGGTTCTTGGGACTAGATGTCCCCCACCAACGGACAGCTCCTGCAACCCTTAACAATACCACTGTTAAATTAATCAAAACCAGAAACTGACTCCCAAAACTGCAGGTACCAGCAGGCGGTGACCCCTATGACTGACAGCTGTCATGCATTACTCAAGACCCACGTGGGACAGCGACCTCCAGATTGGGCAGCCAAGGTGATGCTGGGGATCACACAAGTCTGCCAGAAAGGGATAAAAGGCAGTGAAGCGTGACCCTCAGTGGCGCTCTCTTCAACCCAATCAGCACCCTACCTGTCCAGCCAGAAGGACCAGCCGGTGTTCCCCTTCTGGAGACCACACGGCCTTGGAAGAAACCTCAACTGCCATCAAACGGCAGACTCCAATGCTTAGGATAGGTATACTGACACCGGTGCGCTACTGAAGCTCCTGCATGTGTGTGTGTGTGTGTGGGTGGGGCATTTAAAGAGACAGTGCCCCTCATAATCTGAAGGTCTGCATGTGTGACTTGTGACTTTTAACTTTGCACTCCATCCAATAAACTAGAATTTATTATGATCCCGTGAACTGGTTCTTGTAGCTAACATATGGAGTTGGCTTTGCTATTAAGAATTAACTCATAAAGCAGCTCAGCAAAACAAAGAGAGCCTGATGTGACCAGTAGCATCTAACTCCCTGACAGCACTAATAGAATCTGCCTTAACAGCAGTGGCAACTCCCTCGAGTGCCACAAAGTACAGTGACTGCAGCTCTTAGATAGTATGTGCTTATTTTCAAGACAGAGATAATCAGTTGATTGCTCCAAGAGGTTTGATTTATTCACAAGCATTATTGAAAATCAAAATGTCCTGAAAATAAAAGCTGTTTTTCACAAGTATGCATTGCCCTTCTAACATTTGCAGTTTTGTTTAAGAATGGTTTTAGCTTAGACCTTTCCATACCTATCATTGTAAGTAGTTCCTAATATTACTCCCATTACTGTAATATTATTTATACTGGTAGTGTTATTATTTGTACCATCTGTACCCATCACTTGACCAGGAATCTAAACAATAAACAACAACAAAAGAACAAAAAGTATAGTAATTTCTTGCCCCAAAAGAGCTTACAATCTAAGCAGAAAACAACAGACAGTGATAAAGGAGAGCAAAAAGAAAGAAAAAAACCCCAACATGTTAATACTGGGGTTAGCATGAAGGTATCTTCCTATCACAAAAGATATTTGTTTCCATACTGGCACAGAACAGATATCCTAGTGTCTTGTACATTGAGAGCCTCACTGTTGCCAAATAATTTGCTGACCTCCTGACAAGGAAGAGTTTTAAGGAGGGATTCAAAGAAGGATAGTGGGACAGCTTTGCAGATGTTTACACAAGCATGAGAGAAAGCACAAGAAAATAAGTTAGCAAGGTGATGGTGGAGGCTGGTCTCCATGGTCAGTAATCCTTTTCAATATGACTAACAGTTGATAGCTAGGTAGGGGATAACCTGAGGTAGGCTTTGAAGAAAGTGAAGAGAAGCAGCTCAAGTTTGAGTAGCAGAAGCCAGAGAAAAAGGATGCACAGAAAGGGTTGATGTGGTCAAAGCAATGGGCTTAGGAAGACAGAAAAATTGAGGTCATGTAACCTAGCTCTCTATCAGTAAAGGGCTGCTTTGTACATGCTTCCAGTTCAGGCTCCTGAAACCCATGCATGAATTAGCTGCCTCCATGGTACTATTCTCCTTCTTCTATATGGCAGACCAAATATTCCAGATCTCTGCAAAAAGAATAATGGTCTGCTCAAGCCAAGGAGACAGCTGTCTTCCTACCAGCATCATTGAGATTATCTGGATAAAGAAATACAGTTCTGTCTTGGAGAAAGCCCCCTATTTTCAAGGAGTGGTACTGGTTCCTAAAAAATACATGGTTCCTTCCATAATGGGGAAGTCCAAGACTTCCTTTGGGAATAAGGTCATGGCTCCATTATGACAGGTAAGTAGCACTTCTCCAACAATCCAGAAAAGTATTTAAAGACATGACTAACTTTTAGCCTGTGACTTCCTGCTCCAAGATACTTCTATTGAAACACACAAACATGATTTAGGCATATATGGGTCTGATGACCAGAAGATGGATTTGTAATGCATTAGTACTAGGAAATAAATAATGCTTCTTTGATCAATGGATTAACACTTAAGAATTCACAGAGGAAATTAATTCCATTGTTATGTACCATTTGTACTGCAGAAATGCCTAGTGGCCCCAACACTTTTCTGTTAAGCACAATGTGTAAAGTACTATGTGTTTATACACATAGTAAAAAGCCAGTCCCTGACCCAAAGAGAGAAAAGAGTGGATCAGAATCGAAGGGAAATTTAAGGCTCAAGAGGCAGAGGCAAGGGTAGGAACATGGTTATCATATAGTAAAAGG
>NW_005841847.1:1055381-1086414 GCF_000455745.1 Alligator sinensis | reverse complement strand
GGTCCCCCCCCCCCCCCCCCCCCCATTGTTTCATAGTAACATTCAGCAGAAACATTATAGTGCAAAAGAGTAATTTATAGTTTCATAGTGCACAAGCAACAGTTTAAAGAATGCTCAACCTGACCATGATTATTCAACAAAGTATATTGAAAATGGAGCAAAACATGCTATTGTCCACTTTTGATCGTCTCATTTTGCATCATTACTAATTGTTTTCTATATCAGGGGGAAGTCAACGGAGTTAAAGCTAAGCATAAAATATATCATGCTTGGCAACTGCCAAGCCTTCACCTTGTCAAAGATGTAGCTACTAATGAGGACAACTGTTTATTTGGATCAGATGTGTAAAGTAACATAGTGCTTTAAACACTTTTCTTGCTGTTCGCCATGCAGCAAAAGGTGTCAGCATTTCTTTTCTGCATCACTTCTAGCTAGCCTTGCTTGTCCAGTTATTTTTGTTGGTGTTTTTTATATTATTGTACTGCCTTGGAGCCTCACTGTGCATCATGCTAGAATAAACTGGCTCTATGTTGTTTCTTTCTAATACAAAATGAAAAGGGCCTTCAGAACCGATAGTTTTGTTAGCAAATGATGGGCATGTCTACACATGGGCGTACACCGCCATTGTTACTGCGCCGTCATTTAGCACTTTCTTTTGGAATATATGACACAGCTGTAAATGATGTAAATGATGGTGCAGTAACAATGGTGCCGTATGGCCACATGTACACGTGCCCAGCATTTGCTAATAAAACTTTTGGTTCTGAAGGCCCTACCCTAGTAACCGCTCAGTATGGGCTGTTACTGTGCCACAAAATTAGGCTAAAAGAGCATTAAAGGTAAAATCAAGCAGTCAAAAGCTTGGAATCATTGGATTTGCCCGTGCAACCTTGATTTACCCTCCTTGTGCATATGCATGATGATAACATTTTTAATTATATGATCTTAATTATGTAAGCTATGTTTTTCCCCACTGAACCTTTGCTGCATTTAATGCACAAGTTGGACAGTGCTCACTAACTAAACAGTCATTCAGTTTTTTATTTGTTTAAGCCGCATTGTTCAATGTGTGGCCCCATGATTTATTTACTGCATATTATCTAAATCCTTCTCTAAATATGGAACTATGAATTTTCTTATGAACTCTCGTATAGTGCTCCTCATTACAGTATTTTTCACAAACATGAGCACAATACTTGTTAAAATGCCCCCATGAGGTCAGGTAGTATTATTACCCAAATTTTACAGATCAGCATCATTTGAAGGTAATAAACAAAGACTTTTAATTTAGTGCAATCTGGACCTTTTTCACTTGAACAGCAAAAGGCACATTCCTAACACAAAGACAATCCCTCCTCTTCACCAGGCCAAACTTAAACATGTGCTCTAAACATGGCAGTACTAGAAGTCCTCAATGAAACCTCTGTAGTAATTTTTATTGCATACAAAAAATATACTTTTCCCCAATTTCATTTTTAGGACTGGCTGAATCATTTTTTTTTGAAAAATTAATCCAGGAAAAAATAAAAATGAGATGTTTCAGCTCAACTGGTTAAAAGTTTGACAAAGTTCCATACAACTGAAAAATGGATAGGAAATGTTGGGCAACCAAAACTCAAGTATTCTTACCTGAAACACTCATAATAATGCCATATAGGCCCACTCTACATATTACATATGTTACACAATTACTAACTGCACAATTAATTTAGACTGCCTACACATGCAAATTAACTATCACACCATAAAAAGGTCCAACCAGCTACAAAAATAGAGGTGGAAAATGTGTACTGACTTTATAGCTGGTTCCTATCCTGCTTTAATTTGCATGTGTAGCATAGCTATGTCCCTGAGGCTAGGAGCTCTGTCAGCTGATGGGGTTTCCAGTCGTGGCAATCCACCATGTGCTGAAGCAGCTGGGAGTCCCACAGCTGAGGGGACTCCCAGCCACAGCACCATCCCATGGCCTCTGTGGATGAGAATCCCGTCAGCTGATGAGTCTTCCATTTACACATTTGGAACCAGTGTAGGGAGAGCCCACGATTGTGATCCTGGCCTCCCCTTGCACTAGAAATAAGGCTCGATAGGATCTAATGATGGATCCCACAATCATGTCTCCTGCCATGTTTGTGTTGCATGGAAAGAGGTGCAACTGTGTGGATCATGCATTAGATTCTATCACACCTTTACCTGAATGTCTAGAGGGGCCCATAAATACATACTGAATGAAGTACTATTTTCTATTATACCAGAACAAATCTAACTAGCTAGGACTAGGTTCAGATGTTCAGTTTCTTCTGCGAGTATCAATGTCCTCCCAAAAGAAACCTGGCTTTTTCTCCTGAAGCAAAAATGCCCACTCCGGGAGAAAAATAACCCTGGAACAACCAGGGTTAAATCACTCTCATGCGAGTTTATCACAAGGAAGTGAATGTCTGTAGATCTTCCCTGCTCTTATCTCTTTCTGGGGACCACAAGAAATGGAGCTGGGGAAAAGGTTCCTTACTTGCCCAAGACTGGGTTCACCCCAGTCTTGAAAGTGCATGACAGGGGAACTGCTCCCCTCTTCCCATAGACCTGGAGGTGTGGGGGGGAAGCAGCCATGGCTCCATGCCTTTCTCTCAAGCTGGGCACTCCCCAATTTAAAGAAGAGGCAGAGGATTTTGCCGGCTTCTGCTGGCCTCCTTTCACTGCCAGGCTGTCCAACTGAGCAGTGAGATGGCAATTCAAGAGTCAGTTGCCTGGAGCAGAGCTCAGGGAAATTCTCCCTAACTCAGTTCCCATTGTCTCCCCCTTGATGCCCAGCTGAGCAGCAGGGTGGTGATTTAAAAGCTGGCACCTGGGAACAGGGCTTTTAAATCCCTGTCCACTAAACTGGTGGTGGGTAGCAAATGGGAGCCAGGAACTGGGTTGGAGAAACTTTCCCAGATCCCCACCCCAGGCTGTCAGCTTTTAAATTGCCACCCCGATGCTCAGCTGAGTGGCTGGGAGGATAGAGGAGGCAAGAGAGAGTTGGCAGAAGTCAGAAGATGTTTTGCTCCACTCCTGGCTGCCAGCTTTTAAATCACTGCCCCGCTGCTCATCTGAGTGGCAGGAGGCAAGAAGTCTGAGAGGCTGGGACCCAGATGTGCTAAGACTTTCCCCATCCCAGCTCCCTCTGGCTTTCCCTTGCTGCCCACACTGGCCATCCCCAGCAGGCCCAGGCCAAGTCAGCTGCTGTGCCAGACTGTGAAGGCTTGGAAGCCTTGCTGCCATGGTGAAATGCCCCCAGCTCACCCTGCACTGTTTTGGGTAAGGCTGGAGAAGCTGCCAAGTGCCACTTGGCAGCCTGCCCCTTCCCAGGTGGGAGAGAGGGCAGGCTGTCAAGTAATGGGCTCCTCTAAGGGCAGGGATAGTCCAAGGAGCAGCCCTCTAGTGCCGCCTAGCTGAAGAGCTCACCTGTGAAGCTCTCCAGCCATGGGGCTAAACAAACATCTGTATAGTTTGGTTCCCAAGCTATTTTTCTAATGGAAGAAATTTCCTCCAGTCTAGGACTGCACATGCAAAACTGAGAATAGAACGTGAGTCACTATATATACAAATATATCACAGTTATTGTTAATAAAATGTGTGCTTTCTATTAAACTATATGTATAAACGAAATTTAAAAATAGCACATATCCATCCTGAACTAATTTGAAAACATATCCTGTAACATATTCTGAAAAGAATCTTTGAGCTAAACTGCAGTGTTACACATGTGTTAGTCTTTAAAGTATTTTCATAACAAACCCAATCATCCTCTCAAAATATATCTAAAAGGTTTTCATTCAAGGTAAAATGTTACAAAAGACTGACAGATGGATTGCGATCATACCACATTGAAATGATTACAATTTACCACCCTAACTCATTCCAGATTGTTCATATACCACTTTTCCCTATAGGAAACAAATGCTAAAATAACTCATTACAATCATGAAGCTTTACACGCATAAACACAGCACAGCATTCAGAATTTTAAGACAGTTATGTGAAAAACTGCCAAACTTGGCAGCTATGGTCAGTGAAAGCCAAGGGGGTAGGGTCAGCTCAGGCTCAGTTGGAGCAAACAAGCACTGCCCGAGGCTAGAATACAGCCCTGTGCAATGCTGCCTGGGATGATGGGGATCACGCTATAAGTTAACCCTTGACGGGATCTGGAACAGACGCTCGATAAAGTGCTCTAGTAGAAAGCACTTTAGGTTAGTACACATCCATCGAGGGTTACTTAGAGCACGATCCACCATTTTTAAAGCACTCTAAGAGCCATGAACATCTGTTCAGTTACAGATTTAGAGCATTTTCTGCCTACTTCATACGCAATATGTGTAATGTCTGTACCTAGCCAGTGGGTTCTGAAGTCAGAAATATGTAAGCAACCGAGGCAAAGACCATGTAAAAAGGTCCAGTCTTACGTGTTTTGATTAAAATTCAAAAGCAATACAATATGTAAACATTTTTAAGTCCTCTGAAACAATGCCAGTTGTGAACACTAGGCCTGTGCGAAGCGGCTAGTATTTGCTTTGGATTCAGATTCAGCCGATTTGGGGGACAGTGATTCGATTTGGTAATTTGAATCAGTGTCCCAAATCGATTCTGCTGCTGCCAAATTGGCCGTATCTCTAAATCGGACAGGCCCCATGCCCCACCTGCTCTCCCAGCCCCATCAATGGCTTCCCTGCCTGGCACCAGCTCCCAGCTCTTAGAAAAAAGCCCCGCACTTACCAGCTCCTGCCAGGTGAGAGGGCGATCCCTGCTGCCCCCACTGCCCCAGGCTTCTTGGGGAGCTCTGCCATGAGCCTCAAGAAGCCCTGAGGCAGCTTGCGCGCCAGCCAGTGAGTATGGGCTTTTTTTTGCTTTTTTTTTTTTTTTTAAAGAGCTGGGAGCTGGGCTGGGTGGGGCAGCCATGGCTGGGGGGAGGGGGGCTGGGAGAGCAGGAGGGGGGTGGGGGCTGCAGCAGAGCCCCCCCATGCAGTGTGGGACACTGGGGGGCAGCAGGGGATCATCCAGCCCCCCTCTCCCCTGCCCCCTACTTACTGGCACGGAGTCCAGGTCCAGCTCCCTGAGGCAGTGAGCGGGGACTGCCCGAATCTTTGAATCTCTCTGAATCTTTTCCAAATCGATTTGGAGAGCTTCAAATCAATTTGGACCTTTTTATTGGTCTCCTGATTTGATTTGCATTCGGAGACTCGGCCACTGAATCATGCCAAATCTCCTCCAAATAGAATCAGCACCTGAAGCTTCACACATCTCTAGTGAACACCTCTACATAGGAGAATTTGGAAGTAGAAGGATAAGAGGAGACAGGAAATGGTACAGGTATAAAAATACGAGTATAGGACCCTCCCATAATAGCAGAAGGCAATAGATAAAGCCTATATTCACCAACAATGTTACTATTAAAAAAAAGTCTTTGCTCAACATAGGAAATTAATGCCTACAGATACTGCTGAGACAACTAGTTAATTGAATATAAACAAGGATTACGTACATATGGAATACAGTAACACTGGCTATGAATTCTATACTTGTTTGCCACCTAGGGTCAAGAAGCAAATTTAATTCAAAATTTATTTTGGCAAATTCAGGTGCCACATGCACTATTGGCTGCATGGGCTTACTATGTGTGAGATAAATTGTCACAGATTATATGGACCACGAGTGTTGCTGTATAAGATAGTTGAAGTCTGTTATTAAATACACTCTCAGTCTTCTCTTCTCCAGACTAAATAAGACCAGTTCCCTCAACCTCTCCTCAGAAGTCATGAGTCCCCTAACCCAGGGGTTCTCAAACTTTGTGATACTGCAACTCCATAAAATAATATATAAATTTATGAGACCCCATAATTAAAGCTATTGATTTCATGAGGATTAGGTAGGGGATAAATAAAGCACCTTTACCTTTGTATATTAAATAAAATATATTTGTCAAAAAACACTTTATAAAGTTTATCAAATTCAAAAATGTTTCACTGAAAAAACCCCCACTGTCAATAGTTTTAAATGAGATGATGAGCTTGCTTGGTGCTAATTAGTTTTTAAAACCTGGGCTTTATTTTCGAGACTGCCAGTCTCATTTCACACTCCACATTTATTTTTGATCGGTATTTGTTCATTATAGCAGCAACTGTTGAAAACCCTGATTCACACAAGTAGGATGTTGCAAAGGCAAAATTTGCACTCAATTGCATGCAGTCAATCAAACTGTTGACAGATAAACACTGAGCTTCACTAACCCATTCACACTGAGATTAGAAAACAAAAGGGACATTTCCAATAACACATGCGTTGCTGCTGGGGGAGGGAAGCAGAGAGGGAAGCAGAGCGTTTGCACATTGGGAAGGGAAGAGGGAAGAGAAGTTTGCGATCCCCTTTTAAGTTACTCGTGACCCCGCCCCCCCAGTGGGTTCATGACCCACAGTTTGAGAACCCCTGCCCTAACCATTTTTGTTGCCCTCTGCTGGACTCTCTCCAATTTGTCCACATCTTTTCTGTAGTGAGGTGCTCAAAACTGGACACTGTACTCTAGATGTGGCCTCAATCTGCTGGCAACACTCCTACTAATTCAGCCCAGTATGCTGTTAGCCTTCTTCTTAACAAGGGCACAATGTTGGCTTATATTCAGTTTACTGTCCACTGTAACCCCCAGGTCCTTTTCTGCTTAGCCAGCTGGTCCCTGTATTGGTGCATGGGACTGTTCTATCCTAAGTCCAGGACCCTGCACTTGTCCTTATTGAACCTCAGTAGATTTCTTTTGGTCCAGTCCTCCAATTTGTCTAGATCTCTCTGAATCCTATCCCTTTCCTCCAGTGTATCCATTACTCCCCACAGCTTGATGTCATCTGCAAACTTGCTGAGGGTGTACTCCATCCCATCTTCAAGGTCAATGATGAAGATATTGAGCAAAAACGGACACCAGGACCAACCCCTGGCGCACTCCATTTGAGACCAACTGCCAACCAGAAATCGGACCATTGATTACTAACCTCTGAGCTTGACAGTCCAGTTTTCTATCCACTTTACAATCCATTCATCCAACCCATACCACCTCAGCTTGCTTGCAAGAATGTTGTAGGAGACCATATCAAAAGCCTTGCTAAAGTCAAGGTTGATCCTGTCCACTGCTCTCCCATCATCCACAGGGCCAGTCATCTCATCATAGAAGTCAATCAGGTTGGTCTGGCATGACTTGCTCTTGGTCAATCCATGCTGATTTTTCCTTCTCACTTAGCTCTCCTCCAAGTGTTTAGAAATTAATTCCTTGAGGACCTGCTCCATAATTTTAACAGGGACTGAGCTGAAGCTGACCAGTCTGTAGTTCCCCAGATCCTCCTTCTGCCCTTTCTTAAAGATAGGCACTATTTTTGCCCTTTTCTAATCATCTGGGACCTCTCCCAGCCACCACAAGTTTTCAAAGGTAATGGCCAGCAGCTCTGCAATCACATTGGCCAACTCTCTCAGCACCCTTGGGTGAATCACATCCAGCCCCATGGACGTGTACACATCCAGATTTTCTAAATAGTCCCTAACCTGTTTTCTTGTCACTGTTCGCTGCTGACCTTCTCCCTAAACTGTGATGCCAAGTATGGCAGTCTATGAGCTGACATTGCCTGTGAAGACTGAGGTGAAAAGGGCATTGAGTACTTCAGCATTATCTTTCACTAGGTTGCCTCCCCCATTCAGTAAGGCACACACTTTGTTGCCCGCACTTTCCCTGCTCTTCCCCTTGGGGGGATACTCCTTTCCCATGGAATTTTTTTCATGAGTGCACCAAGGGGGATTAGACTCAACAAGGCTCTCAGGTCTCCAAGATGTCATTTCCTGTAAACCTAGGGCAAACATCATCTCTTCTTTCCCTGTCTCATGCCAGAGTTGCTGCTAGCAAGACTAAGGGGCAGGAAACAGCTCAAGTATGAATGAAGGCAGGAAACTGCCCTATCCTCCTATGGAAACAATAAGGACTATACCGTATGAGTCATAGAATCACAAAATGCAGGGTTAACACTCAAGCATTATGCAACCCCCAGCACAAGTGTAGGATTCCCAGGTCCTAAATCATCTCCAACAAATGACTTTTCAACCTCTCTCAGAACCTCCAATATTCCACAACTTCCTTGGAGCAGCCTATTCATTTTTCTTGGGACATTTAGGTCTCAGATTTATTCTAAATCTGCTTTATTTTTTATTTAAATTAACTGCCTCTTATCATAGTTTCATAGTAGCTAGGGTCAGGAGGGACCTGAACAGATCATCTAGCCTGACCCCCTGCCACAGGCAGGAATGAATGCTCAGTTCACAAGACCCCAGACAGGTGATCATCTAACCTCTTTTTTAATTTATCCAAGGTAGGGGCAAGGACCACTTCCTTAGGAAGTTGGTTCCAGATTTTGGCCACCCTAACCGTAAAATATTGCCTCCTGATCTCTAACCTAAACCTATTCTCCATCAGCTTATTACCACTGTTCCTCATCAGCCCAGGTGGTGCTGGGGAGAATGGGGCTCTATAGAGATCTATTTGCTGATGATCTCCCCGATGAGCTTATAGGCAGCCACCAGGTCTCCCTCAGCCTCCTCTTGCCTAGGCTGAACAGTTCAGGTCCCTCAGTCTCACCTTGTCCTGCTGCCCTCTCACCAAATGTGTGGCCCTCCTCTGAACCCTCTCCAGGTTGGCCACATCCTTTTTAAAGTGCGGCGCCCAGTACTGGATGCAGTACTCCAACTGTGGCCTGACCAATGTCGCATAGAGGGGGAGTATCACCTCTCTGGACCGGCTTGAGATGCATCTTTGGATGCATGACAAGGTATGGCTGGCCTTGCTGGCTGCAGTCTGGCATTGGCAGCTCATGTTCATCTTGGGGTCAATAATGACTCCAAGATCCCATTCCGCCTCTGTGCTTTCAAGAGAGGAACTCCCCTGCCTATATGTATGCTGTGGATTCCTTCTCCCAAGGTGCAGCACCCTGCATTTGTCTATGTTGAACCCCATCCTATTCTCATCTGCCCACTTTTGTAATCTGTCTAAATCTAGTTGTAGACTCTCTCTCCCTTCAAGTGTGCCCACCTCGCCCCAACATCTTAGTGTCATCAGCAAACTTGGACAAAGTGCTTTCAAACCCCTTGTCCAAGTCACTGATGAAGATGTTAAACAGTGCGGGTCCGAGCACTGAGCCCTGGGGGACCCCATTGCTCACATCTCGCCAGGTTGAGTACAACCCGTCCACCACTACTCTCTGGGTGCACCCCATCAGCCATTTTTTTACCCATCCAACTGTGGAGGCATCAATGCCACAGTCGCTTAATTCATCAACGAGGATGGGGTGAGAGAGTGTTAAAGGCCTTCTTAAAGTCTAGAAAGACTACATCCACGGTGAAACCATCATTCAAGGATTTAGTTACCTGTTCATAAAAGGCAATCAGGTTGGTCAGGCAGGACCTGCCTTTGATAAACCCATGCTAGTTGCCCCTGAGCATGATCTCCCCTGCAGGCCCCCCACAGATATGCTCCTTGATGATTTTCTCCAAGATCTTTCCGAGGACCAAGGTGAGGCTTATGGGCCTATAGTTACTTGGGTCCTCCTTCCTCCCTTTCTTAAAAATGGGGACTACATTAGCCAGTTTCCAATCCCCGAGCACCTGGCCAGATGACCATAAATGCTCATACAGCCGGGCCAAGGGCTCTGCGATGACCCCTGCCAGCTCCCTCAACACCCTTGGGTGGAGGGCATCTGGACCTGCATTTTAAAACATCCAGCCCTTCCAGAAGATCCCTAACTACATCTGTGCTGACCCTAAGGCCTGACAGAGCTATCCCCGAGACTGTCCCTACCTTTGGCAGGAGGGATGTCCTGGTCCCTGTTCAAGAAAACAGAGGCAAAGAAACTGTTAAAAATACTGGCTTTCTCATCTGGCATAGCCACAAAGTTACCATTTGAGTCTTGCAGGGGCCCTACATTGCCTGGTGCCCTCTTCTTGCTCCCAATGTACTTGAAAAAGGACTTGTTGTCCTTAATCCTGGACGCTAGTCCTGAATGCCCTTGATGAACCATGGGGTTTCTGAGCACTCTTGCCCCCCTTGCTTCGCTCAGGGACTGTTACCCTTTGGGCCTGGAGGATCACCCCCTGAAGGTACAACCATCCCTCATGGACTCCCATCTCCTCTACCTTCCAGGCCCTCAGTGCCTCCCCCACTAATCTCTGAAGCTCATTGAAGTTGGCCTATAACAGGGGGCCTCCTCGGGGCCACTTTCCCTGCAGCCTGTCCACCTGTTCTTGTGCCAACGGCCCGTGTTCTCACCTACCACGCCTTGATGTTAATTGATTAATAGAGATGTTAATAAGTGGGAGGCTGCCCATTTTCTGCCCCGATGCCAGGGAGCGCTATCTGCAGCTCCATTCCTCCCCTACACTGCAGCCCAAGCCTCACAGATGGCATCATGATGTTCCTTTAATCACCGGCCCCCACACTAGGCCCCAGAATCCTCCTGGATTCCTCCCCTCAGGATGCCTCTTCTGCCATCATACCGGGCATCATAGCTCCCTGAACTGGTTCCCCTTCAGGTGTGGTCCCCCCACCGAGACCTTCGGCTCATCTAGCCCTGGCCCACCTCCAGGCCAGTCAGGACCCCAGGCCCTCAGCTCTTGGGTGTCCCTTGCGGTGGGCCCCTGGCCCTTTGACCGTTCCGGTCCTGGCCCCAGCATGTGCCAGCCAGGGGAAACTCGGACAGGCCTGAGTCTATGGCCGTTTTCTCTCTCCGAGGGTCCACTCTCTAGGCCCTCCAAAACAAGGGGGTCAGCCACCCGGTCATGGGGACTAGGGATTAAGGCACCCCAACCCACCTTTCACCGGGGTGGTAACTGGCTTGGTATTTCCTGGGGCCTCCCCCACCGCCTGGAGCCCCACCAGGCCACCCATTCCTGGCAGGGTGCAGTTTTAGGTCATACCCAGGACCAGGAGCCTCCTTACCGTCTCCTACAGCTCCTTTCTTACCTCCCGATGATATCAGGAGCTCTCCAGCCAGGTGGTGTTGTTGCCTGGCCCCAAGCATGAGAACTGCCCTGTTTATATGGGCAGCCCTAGATCTAAAATGGCTGCCCACATCAGGCATCTGCTGGCTGCTGCCAGCTCCAGGCCCTTAACGTGACAGGCACACACAGTGCCCTGCTACCTGGCCCTTCTGAAGTCAAGGGCTTTAGTCTTGCTATAAGCCCTTGACACCCTGTGTTGGACAGTGAATTCCAGCAGGTGATGATCACTATTGTCCAGGCAGTCAAGGACCTGCAGTGAGGGCACCAGGTCATCCCCAGTGGCCAGGACCAGATCCAGCAAGGTGTTACCCCTAGTGGGGCTGTGCACCTACTGGATAAGGTGAAGGTCCTGTAGTACAGCCAGGAACCTGTAATACACCCAGGAACCTATGCAAGTGGTCAGACCTGGCTGTCTGCTCCTCCCCGCAAATGTCTGGGTAGTTTAGGTCACCCATGACAATGACATCCCTTGACCTAACCGCCTCCATAAGCTGACTGGAGAAGTCCCAGTCCAGCTCTTCCCCCTGGTTGGGTGGTCTGTAGTAGACACCGACCGTAAGGTCCCTTTCACCACGCCCCCCCGTAGTTTGACCCACAGTGTCTCCAAGGGTATCCTGCCTCTTATCCTCTTTATAGCAAGGGCAATCCTGCCTCTAATCCTCTTTATGGTAACAATTCAAAGAATTTAAACTGCTGTGGAGTTTCCAGCTCCCTAAATAAGAATACATCCTTAAGTACACTGTCTAAACCTGAAGTTTATTAACTTCCAACATATCCTGGGAGGAATCGTGTAGACGGTGAATATCTAATAATTTCCTGCAATTTGATATACAAATAAATGAAAGCAATACTATTCCAATCTTGTATTGTTTGGAAAAAAACTGTGTAGCTTCTTGTGGAGAAAAAAACCTTTGTATAATTATCATAATTTAATCATATTGCTCTTTCAATATAATCAATTTTCAAAATTTTAATAACCCTATAATAATATAGTTAACTTTATATGTAAAGGTTATTGGTATATGTAATGAAATGCCTACAGCCCTGCTATCATAAATACCAGTGACAACTTCTGTAAATTTCCTGTACATTTGGTAGCAAAAAACTTGTTTCTGAAAATCTAATTGATGGCATAGTGGAAGGAAAAATGTGATAATATGATGTAAGTTGAAAATCAAAATACAGAGACTATACACACATGCATATGAATATATCCTAAATTGAGATTTTCTGCAGTTAGTGATAAAGTTTTCCATGCCTCTGTGGGAGTCTAGGTTCTCCATGGTAGGAGAAGAGCTTACAAAGCAAATAAAAAACATGGGCATCAGCAGATTCTGTCCACAAATTAGATATGAATGCTCTGCAAGTTTTCACTTAAAACCTCAGCCTGGCTCAGTTTATAACTGCCTCACTCAATATACAGAGAGCTGAACCACACACTGGAAATTGTGATAGCAGTCTTCAGAGATGTTCCAAAGTGTATCTGTGGTTCACCACTCAAATATTTGCCAAGTCTGAAGCAAAAGTTTCTCATCATGTAAACCCCTGATTTATGCTTTAAAAATATGAAGTCATGCCAAAAATACCTAAGATTGATGCTTTCATGACAGATAGCAACCTTTACCACATTGTTAATGTATAGAGTGTTGTCCAAATGTGCCCAGCCATGACTGCAAATCCTTCATCAGCACCTTCACGCATTTGTCTGAAAGTAGGATCCACCACTGAAGAGATACCAGGTCACAATGATGGATCTCATTTCCATGATGCAGACAACATGCCACTTGACACTTACAAAGCTAACTTGGTTGAACCAGAAAAATCTAAAGACAGTGGCCAATATTTTTTAATTAAATCCCCAAAGTTAGACACATGGTTTCACAGGTGCTGAAACCTGCACAAGAAACTCTAAATGTGCAATGGTCAACACGTAATTTAGAAAAAAGATGAGCCATTTTTGCCAGAGATAGCTAATTTTCTTTGCTTTTCCCAATACTGGCCTAAATAATGCTCTTTAAAACCTGTAAATCCTTTCATTATGGATTAATATATTAAATCCAAATGAATTTAATATTTATTAATTCTTGTTTCAGATAATGTTGACCATAAAAGGCAAAAGATAGCTATCTGCTCCATGATAGATGCAAATAGCACAAACACTTCAACAGCTGTTGCTACTGGTTAGTATAAAACGTGATTACAGTCAATTTCCTCATTCCTTATTCTCAGAAGAGAATGAGACAAATTCTGCTTAGAGTTACACCGATTCAGTCCTCTTGTCTGTGTCTTATTAGTCACAGAACTTACTAAGCTGTAATGGTAAGCAGAATTCAATTAGCTTTATGAGACATATCTGGTATGAAAACTGTGGATAAATAAGTCAGCAGGCGATGATGACAAGGTCTTTTCCCACTGAAGTGTATGTTCCAATGGCCTATATTTATATGATAAATAGCTATGATGTTAATTCTTTCCTTGGTATGTGGACTAGGAAATATTCCAACAAATATATTATTCTTCTCTTTTATACATTGTACCGTTTCTGGTGCCCGAAGACATTTGGGATATCATGCTTCAGAATCAATGGGCTAATGCCTCCTATAGTTTCATTTGCAACATAAAAATGAGGCACAGTCACAGAATACACTTTTACCCAAGGCTTGTGCACCTAGTAGTCAGGTGGATGTAGTCAAGTAAACCATGATTAAGATATCTAAGAATGGAGCTCAGGACATGTCTCTTTATGAGCTCTTGCTTACCAAGTAGGATTTGGATTTTATTGATCACTGCAGGGATCCTGGTTTTCTCTATTTAAAAACTGCAAATTCTCTGATTATAATCCCCCCAAATTCTCTGAATAAAACCCCCAAAATCCGTGTTTTCCTGCGACTAAAATTAAACACCACTCTCTCTCTCTCTATCTAGGTATTACCTGAACACAATATTTTATTGATATATTTACAATTTTAAAGCCATTTGGAAGCCTACCGGTGCCTCAATCATTATAATAAAATAAATTTTAAATACCTATACATTTTGGAATTTGATTTTCGGTTTTTTTATTATGGAAAATAAGAGCTCCCCTTGCCCCCTTTGCTCACCAGGACGCAGGTCCAGATGCAGCTGTTCCCCACCCCACCCCACACACACTTTGTGGCACTGAGCAACCCTGTCCGTACCATTGCCCCTCACTCCCAAACCACAGGCCTCCACCCCTGCTAGTCCCCTTCACTTCACACCCACAGCTCCCCCACCACCCCAGCCCTGCCAGAGGAGGCCCACAGCTGCAAGGGCTATGGTTCCAGGGACCCGGGTCTGCATCCCCCTGCCACTCTGCAGCAGCATCCAAGACCTGGCTGCTGGCCATGGTAGGCAGCAGTGTGAAGCCCAGCTCTCTCTCCCTCTCCCCCATGGGCAGCACAGCCAGAGTGGAGCCCATTGCAGGAAAAGGTGTGGGCTGCCTGCTGCAGGCTAAGGCTCCTTGCCCTGCTGTCCTCCCCCTGGGGCCTCCACAGCCCAGTGGGCAGGACCCAACATGACATGGCAGAGTGGGGCTTGGTGGGGAAGCTCGTTGCCACTGCTGGGAGCTCCACGCCACCACAGAGAGGTAATCCTTGCCTGCCTGGCAGCAGCAAGGGGCACAGCTCTGCGCTGCCATCCTCACTGCTTCTGAGTGGGCAGCACGCACCTCACCATGGCAGCATGGAGTTCCCAGGAGTGGCAATAAGCTTCCTCACCTGGTCCTGCTCTTCTCTGCTGGGTTCTGCCCACTTGGCTACAGAGGCCCTGCAGGGTGGAGAGGGCAGAATGAAGGAGAACCCAAGTCTGCAGTGGCTAGTCCACCCCCGCTAGTCCACCCCTGCCTCCTCCCCACAAAACTGTGCCCCCTTGTCCCCCCGGGAGTAAGTACAGTGGCAGGGAGTTATGCCCCTCCCTGCCCCTTGGATGAGCTGGCCAAGGCTCTGTCCCACTCCCCACCCTGGCCACTCATTCTGGACCCGGGCCCCAAGCACCACGCACTGCCTGGGCTAGGCAGCAGACCCAGGCCCAGGCCTAGCCCTGCCCAACTCCCTCCCTCCCTCACTATGGGGGCCTCAATCCCCCTGCCGCTGCCTCCATCAGACTTACCTGTGGAGAGTTGCTCTCCATGCTGCCTGGTGCCCCCTGCTAATCACCCTCCTCCTGCTCCCCCCAGGCTTTTGCATGCTGGAATTCTGCCCACCATTTCCCATGCTTTTCTCCTTTAAAGGAGAAAATCTGGGTTTTTTTCTTTAAAATGAAAAAAAAAATCTGGGTTTTAACACATTTTTCCATGGTGAATGGAAAACCTGGATCCCTGGTAGTCAATAACATCTCACTAACACACAGATTACAAAGCTCTAGTGAACTCATTTTTCAGGTAATTCTTTCTGGTGCAGCTTTTGCCATTTCCAGCCTTCGCCATTTCCAGGTTTCACGGAATAGGCACAATTTTACTGTCTTGGAAATACTATTATAAGTTAATAACAGTTTTTTCCAATGCTGTTCCTGTCACAACTAACTGCCTTACAACGTACCATATTTCTATTGATTTTTCATCACAGACTTCACTCTTTTCCCCTCATGCTAATTCCTTACTATTATGTTTTTTGCTCAAAATTTGAGTCAGACTGAGAAGAAACAAATGGCTCTAAAAACCAACTCATGTGGAGAGGTACTCAAAGAGGAAAGTCAGTGAAGTGCTTGTGACAAGAGTTTACTTGTAACCAGCCTTTAATATTTTACAGAAGGAAGGCAGATTTGCAGAGAGACATTGTGAAATGTGGATGGGGGAGGGGAGGGAGCATGGGATGGATTTCCCTTGGGTGTAAGCCAAGGGAGGTAAAAGAGGCTTGTTATCCCTGATGGCTAGAAAATTATATTTAGAGGTTTGCTTTTGGGAACTGGTTTGTAGGTAAAGTAGATATTGCATTAGCATAATGGTCCAGGAGAATGGTAAGGCTTAATTGATTTCAAAAAGCCTGTCTGTGACAAAGGTTCCTTCAAGACCCACTGGGCATATATACATGTGCACATTTGATGCACATTAGCCAAATTTAAGATGCATTAAGGGGTGCGCTACACAGGTGGGCCCTTAATGCGCCCCTTAAAAATGGTGAATTTAAGCTAGAACAGCCTCCAGCCATTTTGTGCCTTGTGGCACATAGCACAGGGAGCCAGTGCTGTCTGTAGGAGCCTACCAGGCCCCATGTACCCCCTGAATAGGACCGAGGCAGCCTCTGCCTGTCCTGTCCCCTATCCAGAGCTGCTCCTTGACAAGAGGTGGGTGTTGCAAAGTGCTGCAGCCTGCTTTGTCCCTTGCCCATCCCTGAGATTCCCCCCACGGCTGCTGGCCCTGCTTTCTATGGCAACAAGGACAGCACCTGCTCCCTGCTGCTCCTCACTCCTAGATGTGTCTCTTTGCAAGCAGGCACTGTGGTAAAGTGCCTCTGCCATATGGCATGCAATCCCTACTCATGCCCCTGTCCTGGGTGCTGCTGGCAGCCCTCCAGGGCTGGCATCACAGGGACAGTAGCGTGGGGGCCTAGAGAGCCAGCATGGGGAGCATGTCCAGCACGTCGCCCCTTTCGAGCACCAGCTCCGCCCATGTGCCTATGTCCATCCCAAGTGCCTGGGCTCCCACATACAGCTGATCTCCAATCTGAGGCTGGGCAATGCAGAGCCCCTGGTGCAGAGCATCTTATCTCTGCAACATTTCAAATTCGCACAAATGGCTTCTGTCTTTTGTCTCTGCAGGCCCAACATCTGGATGCGGGAAAGAGGCTGCAGGGCCCTGCAGGAGTGCTGCATAAGGGTCGCTGCCATCCACCTCTGGAGCTGCCCACATGTGCCAGCTGTACCAGCAGTGTACCAAAGACTGGACTCTCCTGCTCTGCCTCCAGGCTGGTGGCAGTGGTGAACTGGGTGGTGCAGAAGTAGGCACGGGAGGCATAGAAG
Source organism: Alligator sinensis (assembly GCF_000455745.1). NCBI lineage: Eukaryota > Metazoa > Chordata > Crocodylia > Alligatoridae > Alligator > Alligator sinensis. The sequence continues at coordinate 1,069,392 of NW_005841847.1, read as the reverse complement.
CTGGCCTGTCAGGAGGACGATGTCACCCAAGACACTGCCCAGGAGGAGGCACAGGACCAAGCGCAGTGGGAGCACTGGGCCTGGCTGCAGGCCCTGGAGCAGTGCCATGTGGAGCTGCTCCAGCAACAACTGGCCACCCAGGACCAGCCAGTGGAGGCCATGTCCAGGCCCCCCGCATGTCAGACTCCCAGCCCCACAGGAGCCCTGGGTCCTGCCTGCTACCTTGCAGCAGGCCCCCGCCTGGTCCTTGGAGGAGGTCCTTTGGCACCTCCCACACGCAGGAGCCCCTAACATTCACTGTGGCCCTCAGACCTGCAGGGGAATTGAATGTGGTCAGGGTGCTGGCTGTCTGCCACCAGGCTGTGCACCATGGGTGCCCCCACCTCACAGTCCCCCACTCTAGGACTTGGACAGAGACTCACACTATTGTACATAGTTTTCAGTTTGGAAAAAAGGATTTTATTGCTGCTGGATGGGGAGGGGCTCTGTGTGTTGGAGAGGGAGGGAGGAAGGGATGGGGAATGTGAGGGGAATAAAGGTTTTCATGTGCATGTCCTGGACTGCTGCTGGGTGTGGGCAGGGGTTAGGGGGTTTGTGGGTGGTGGGACAGGCAAGCTGGGATAGGGGGGTGCTCCAGGAGGTGGTCTGCCAGGTCTTCCTGCACCTAGTGCCCTGGTCCCCACTGGTGGGTGTGTGCCTCGCCTGGGGCTGTGGTGGGGGAAGCTGCTGCTGGAGCTGCCACTCCCAGTCCTGCTCTTACCACCAGGCTACCTCTGCCTGGTGTGCCTTGTCTGCCCCGGGCCTCACAGACATTGTGCAGCACACATGCTGCAATGATGACCTGAGGGAGGTTTCTCTTGGCCACTCATGTGGTCATTAAGAAGTGGCAGGTGAAAAAGGAAGCTGGAATCTTGAGAGACAGAGGAGAGAGGAAACCTGGCAGGGATGACACGGCCATTAGGGGGCATCACAATGGTCTTCAGTCACCCAACCTGTTGCACCATCTATGGATGTCCTCTGGTCATGTGAACATCTCACCTTGCTTCTGTAATGCCAATTACATCATAATTTTGTGATTGTATTAGGACCTCCAATTCTTCCTGTTTATTCCCCATGCTTCTTGTATTAATATATAAAAGTTTCAGGTATCTGATTGTATTATCTTCTCCCTGGGAACATTCCTAAGGCTTCTGTTATTGCTTCCTCTTACTGAATTTTTACCCAGGTCCTCTGGCTGTTTACTTCTGGGCTTTTGTCTCTATCTCCCAGTAAACCTAGTTGATGATGAAGAACAAGAATGGTGCTTTGTCCTTGCTAGGTTTCTTGCTCCCACTCTCATGCCAATCCATGATTCCCCACTTCTTCCTTCCTGGTTTATAATTTAACTTCTGTACTAATTCTATTCTTCTCTCCCTTCCTTCAATTCTTTTTTCAAACCTATTACTGATTTTTCTTTTACAAGAACTGTGGACATACTTCAGGAGTGCAAGCTAACTTATCCTGTTGTTTTCCATGAATAGGTCTATAGAGAAGATGTTTAATTAAAAAATAATTAAAATATTTGCTGCAAGTCATGGCATGAAAAAGTACAGAATTATAAAATAACACTCGGTATCTATTTAATGAAATGCTACATGAGAAACATATCGCTTATACAAAGCAATTTTGTCTGCTATGTCCAGCCAGGGAGCTACCACTGTCTGCAAATCATAAACTAAGTCAGAAAAATGAGCAGATTCTGGACAACTCGCACTTAATAACAATTCTACCATCCAAGTTACACTGTGTGGTTTACAAAGACATCTGTAATAAAGGGATTCACTTTCCTTGTATGTTCTCCCTGGTCTACTACTTATTCTTTGTCTTTAAGGATGAATTTAGTGCTTAGGCATGCTATTGAACAGAGAAAAATTACAGAGGGAAGAGACAGCATCCCAGATCCAATGAATACTCTATTATGTGGTATTAAGTTCAGTGCCTTCCTCTGCTTTCAGATTTTTGAGAAGATTTGGGTCAGCTGGTTAACGTTTACACAAGAAAACTGTTTTTTGATAAGAAAAATGGTTACATAAACATGTTTGAAAAAAACCCCATGGCTAGATACTCTCTCATGCGTAGGCGCATTCCTTAGCAACAGACTCACTTTTAAGCCTGCAAAACTAAGTCTACACTTAGGTATGCAAACTCAGTTTGAGAAAAATTCAGAATTAAAATTTTGTACAGCACCTTGTACAAGTTACATTGCACAGAGGCTGATAATAGGAGAAGTAAATTGCAACTGCTGATAATTTAACTATCTGATCTTAAAAGAGGACCAATGCAATGATTTGCCAACTTTACTTGTTAAACAAAAGAGATAAAAGGAAATTTATGCCCCTTAATCCAGTTGGAATTGAGACCTTGGAAGCAGACTATATTTACCACAAGGACCAAACATGGTGCCTGGAAGGAGGACCTAAAATCTCACACACACATGCATTTCAGAAGCTAATGACAAGTTTGAAATGAAACCACTTTGCGTGAAATTATCATATATAGGATCACAACACTTTTCTCCATAGTTGCCCTGCTTAACAATACAGGTATTCCAATGACTCACAAGTTCCTTGATACCATCCTCGAAGAAGCTTTTTGGTTGCTGTGACAGCCCCTCCTGCACTGTGGGTTGCGCTTTTGCATCACTGGCAAAACCAGCCCGGAGTTCATCTACTGCTGACGTGTGGTGTTTTTGAACTTCTCCATCTACTTGCTGACCTTCAGCTAAGCCTGAGTTCTCACTGTATTGTGCCACAATCCTACAGTGAAATTTGCTGTGCTGGCCCACAAAAAGCAATGAAAGAAGGCTGCTCTTTGATGCACATTGACTGTGGCATGGTCAAGTTGTTTACATACTCATTAGCACCACACAAAGATTCAGGACAAAACCATGGGTCCGTTTAACAATGCTGTGATCAGTGTTCCCTGCTGCTGCATAATTTCCAACTTTGTCAGACATGCAAAGGGGGCAACTATTTTGTCTTTAGTTTCTGAAACTCTCTGCATAATAAGTATTACAATGAGAATTCACCACAGAAACAGGAAAACCTTCTTACATGCTTTTAACACAAGTCATAATAGATAGGTCGGGGTCGGCAACATTTTTGGGCAGAGTAGAAAAACACCGGCAACCTCGATTTGTAAGATGTTGGTGTGCCAAGGGTAGATGGTGGGGGAATTGAGAGGGGCCCGATCCTTGTTGTGGCAGCACAGCCCTGGCCCCTTCCCCACGGTCCACCCTCAGGCAAGCAAAATGCTTTGGTGTTCCACACACAGGCACCCATGCTGGGGGTTGCCTACCACTGCAATAGGTTTTATTAAATTATATTAAAATACCTCTATTTTGTTTAATCAGTAGATTTGTGGCTGCCATCTTCAAATTCTTCTGCACACTGCCTCATTAATAGCATCACATTCTTATTCCAATTATTAAAAAAAAAGAAGATAACAGTTTCCAAGTGGAAAGCCTCTCAGACATTCCTGTCAGAAGAAGCAGTAGTTTTGAAAGGATAAAGGAGATGAATCCACTGACTGCTTTCCTGTCACCTCTACCTGTTTCAGCTCTACTCTATATTTGGACACCCGAGAAAACAAGAAGGAACAAATGAGGCAAAAAGAGGGGAGTGCCTTATGGCATGAGCCCTATCAAAGCTGGTCCTTATGGAATGATGCCAGAATTACTTAAAAAAAAGACAAAACAAAACAGCCCCCCTGTGGGCAGCAATTCCAAGACCCTATGTAGCTGAAAACACATATGCTGGCTTTGCAAAAATGTGACCGTTGGTAGGCACAACATTGGCATCCCCTGCTCTCTCCAGAAATCTATATCACATTAGGTACATCATTTTCCATAGCTTCTGTTTCCAGATTTTACATTTCTTACTTTAATATATTACAAAAAAAAGGAGGAAACCTTGGTTTAATGCGGGAGAGAAGAAAACTTTATTTTAGAACAAGCCACACATAATGAAATGCGATGGAATATTTCAGCAGGGATTTTCATAGAGGTTAAGAGGAGTTTGCCACTGATTCCTTTGTATTCCTTTGAAAATCACAGTGCTAAAGTAAGATATAAGACCAAGCAGGAAGGGCAAAAACCCATCTGCCTTCAACAAGCCACTTTCTTTTAATCTCCATCTCACTGTGTTGCCTTATATCTCTCAGTCTTTTCGTCTCCCCTTAAAGATGAGGAGTCAAACCATTAACATTATTTTTATCCATAGACATCATCCAGATGTTACCTCTTCTGAATGAAATTAATCTGCCAGAATGCCAGATGGTCTCTCAAGATTTTGAACACATCTGTTGCAATCTAGTTTTGCTTTCATTAAAGAAAAATAGGGTAGAAAGAAATATCAAGTCTCAGCTCCACTGTCCTCTTACTATTTAAGAAAATGCAGAAATAACATTTCAAGTTTTGTTTAATAAAAGGTAATTGACAGAGTAACAGTTGTAAAAGATGCTCAAAAGATGTTGGTCCACAGAAGATACATTAAGGGTGGGTGGACAAGACTTCCAACAGTTCACACTGAGACCTGCTTTAGTATGCATCCGATTTGCTTAATGTACTAAGTAGGATTATGGCACCATTCTCTACTCTGATATGTCCATTAACAGGAAAATGTATTTCACAAGCATATCAAAGGGAAATTATAGCCCTTGTATCACTATGGGTAGATATTTTATCTTTTTTGTCAATAAAAACTTAACTTGAATAATTCCTTGGATAAAAGACATGATTTTTTTTTAAATATCAAAACAGTCAGGTCTTCAACTTTAAATATACATGAAAAAATTAACTTAGTAAATAAGAAACACTGAAGCACCTGAGGCCTTGGGAGAGCCTGAAACACTAAATTTCCTTGAATCTTGGTAAAATATGTTAATGCTTTGCTACTCAGTCAAAAAACCAAAGGAACAAACATGCATAAAGTGAAACATATTGGCCACATCCAGACAAGTGCGGACATTTGTTTCCTCTCTGACACTTGTCTCCAGGGAATGCCTGTGCCATACATGCTCTGGCATGTGGCAGGTTACCCCAGATGGAGTAGGGGAGGCTGGGGCCAGCAACTGTTCTGGCCCCAGCAGCCTTACCTGGGGTCTTGGGGGCCTTGGGGAGTTGCAACAGCAGTGCTGCTGCAGGTAGGAGCCTGGCCAGCTGCTGGAGTGTGGCTCTAGCTGGCCAGGCTCTGGTTTTGGGTGGTGTACGCTGCTGCCTTGTGCACAGTCCCACTTTTTTTTACCGTGGGTTTTTTTGAACCTGGGACATCCCACAGTCAAAATCCCCACCCCAGCACTGAAAGGTACCAGCGTGGGGGACACCTGCATGTCTGCGGTGCCACATACCGCATGTCTGTGCTTGTCTGGATGTGGCCATTGAGTTTATCAGTAAAGTGTAGAAAACCCTATTGACTAGAACATGTCCTAAGTTAAACATATTTTTCCTCTTTATGTAGCACTATCATAAATTGTCATATTAAATTACTATTGTCTTCAGTGACTGATGACACTACTAAAGCTTACTTTTCAAGATAAAAGATTTATTTAGGTATTTACATAAATATCATTAACATTGCATTCTGCACTTGTGACAACAATATTAACTTTACTACAGAAACTGAAGTATAGTGATACTATAAAGTTTCAGCATGTTGATCTGCACTATCACCATAAATTAATAGCCACATTATTCAAAAGACATATGCACTCCTCCATCAACAGGAAAGTGTAGACCAGAATGCATACACAGTGTTTATTCTGTTACATGGCAGCATGTAACATGCAACACGCTTGATTAAATGAGTTTGGTTAGATGCCATTTAAAGTCCAAGTAATTACAGACATGTAAACTGGAAATCTTAAGCAAATCTGCCACCTGGTGGCTAAAAGTCAAAACTACAAGGAGGTGCCAAAAAGGAAGAAAAACTCCAGCGTATTTACATCTATGCACAAAGGTAGTACAAAGAGCATGAATTAATGGACATATCTACATAAGACATTTACTGCACAATTGACTACTTAGCTGCACAGTAAATGTTGTGTGTCTACATGTGCACCCCTATCAGGCTGGAGTAAACTAATTTACTCCACAGCAGGATAGTACTTGTAAATACAAGTACTATCCTGCTGCAGAGTATGAAACTCCACAGAGGCTGCCCCAGCTGGCTGGGGATTGAGGGTACTTCAGTGTGGGGCTAGCCCTGCACTAAATCACCCTCATACCCCAGCCAGCCCCTCCCTCCACATTGAGCTGCGGGGAGCAGCCCCATGCTGGCAGGCTGACCCCCTGGGCTCCCTGCCAGCTGAGGCTGCTCTAATCCTGATCAACATGCTGCATTCCCAAGCGCACATGAAAACGTGCACTCAAGAGCAATAAACAAAGGTGTGATAAACAAGGAGTGATTCAAGTGCATTAATATGCACTTGTAGATGTGCCCAACAATAAGTAAAATATCAAGTAAATGGAATAGCAAGAATTTAACCTACATATGCCTTTCATAAATAATTAACTACACTTGAACATAAGGGCTAGGGACATACATTACACATAAACCAGTTTAAGTGATCAGAAACCAGTTTAAGTGATCAGAAACTGGTTTAAGCCTGTAACAGAACATAAGTTCAGTGCACATAAACCAGTTTAAAAATGGCGGAAACTGGTTTAAGATAAACCTGGTTGAACGTAGTATCAGACATAACTGATTTCGGTCAAACTGGTTTATGCAATGTCTGTCCCAGACTCCTTGCTGATTTAAATTAAAGCAGAGTCCCACAGCATCCCAGATGCTTCACAGCTCTGGGCTGGGCTGGCCCTGCCTCTCTGCTCCCTGGCCAGAGCTCTAGCAGAGACTACAGGCACAGCAGGGTTTGACTGGCTTATCCCTGCCCCCCACCCCCTTTGTTGCTCACTACTCGAGCAGGGATTCTCCCTCCCATCTCCCACAGCACATGTATATGTGTGTGCATGTGTGCATGCGTGTGCATGTACGCGTCTCAAATTTCACTAGGACAGGCAGACAAAATAGTGTCTGCTTAAGGCTTTTTGGAAATAATCAATAGGTCAGCTGTCAATGTCCCTCCATTCCTCCCTTGGAAAAGGTTGTTTAACAAGAGCTTGAACTAATGAGAGAGGCTTTTGTTTTGTTGATGGGCTGATAAACACTGTGTTATCAGCTACGTGCTGGCTCCCTCACCTGTCAGGTTTGCAGACAGTATGAAGAAGCAGGGAGATGGAGATTGAAAAGCTCAGTATCATCAACAGATGCATGCACTGCACACACAGACCTCTGCCTCAGAGTGCTAGCCGGGGGCTGGGGTCTGGCAATACTCCAGCCCCTTGAGCAGCAAGTGGGTAAAAGCTTGGGACTAAGCAGGTCAGGGTGGGGATTTAAACTCTCCCTAATAAGAGCATCCTGCTGGGGCCTGGCCCCACTTCAGGGAAAGGAGGGCTGCTCTAGCACCATCAGCTTCTAGCCTGAGCCATTGCAGGCATGCACCTGCATTTCTTCAGTCCAGAGGGAATGTCTGTGCAATTGCAAACAGTTTCAATCTAGGCAGGTTAGACTAACCTGCAAAAATTGAATCGATTCAGGCCCAAGCTTCTTGAATGTCTGTCCCCAGCCAAAGTGAAAAGCCAAACTGATGGAAGGCATTTTCAGCCTAGTCACAAAGTTTTGAAAATCCATGCATTTTTTTACAATACCCTATTAGTCCTTATTACAAAAAAACCCCATCCTAAACAATTATTTAAATACAAAGATCAGGTGCAAAGATAAGTGCCCAATCCTGATGCTGTACAGAGATCAGTAGCGATGCGTAGGGGGTGCACATGCACCCCACGAGAGCGCCGGTGCACCTCCTGTCAGGCTGTGCTCCCTGCTCAGGTGATTGGGGGGGGGGGGGCGCCTGTATTCCCCTTGCAAGTGCTGGATGCTGGCTGCAGCTGCTTCCGGGAGCACCACTGCCACTTCTAGGAGTGCCATAGCCACTTCCGGGAGCAGCATAGCCACTCACCGGTTGGTAAGTTTTGCCACGGATTGGCCACAGGGGATCCCCCCCGCCCAGTTGGCAAGATTGGCTACTGGGAGACACCCCTGGTCAGCGCGATCAGCCATGGGGGGATGCTCCCCCGGTCACTGACTGGTTGCCGGGGGTGGGGCATGTGCCCCACCTGTCTAAGGTGGCACCAGTCACCCATGACAGAGATCCTCCTGTTACCAGTCCAATCCACCCCTTTCTGTGCAGACTGATAAAGACTGAGACCACTGTGGAAGAAGGCATGCTTGCTTCAAGTATGAAAGAATTGCAGCTCTATAAGAGGGGGAATTCATGCAAAGCAGCTGCCTCAGCTATAGCAAGTAGAGCATTTATTAAAGAATGACATCCTGGGGCACAATGAATGGGAGAGGATTTATGTCCAAAATTAGGTGGAAGAAAGTGTTAATCCCACATACGCCTTTAGTGCCAAGACAAGTGACTTTGTATTCGCTTTGTATTACCCTTAAAAAACGTCTTACTCAACATTTACAGATTTTTTTAAGCCCATCCATCATCTTGTACAATCCTTGAACCCAGAAGTTGGGTTGGACAAACACAGGCAGGTAAGGTAATACATATCTATCCATCTTAAAACAATCTGTGCTATATTTGGTGTCCTCCTACCTATTCATTTCCTATATGCACAGTTCATCATTCATTATTTACTACTCTTTCATGTTATATGCTTCAGTCTTGCAGTGAGGTATCAGAAATATTATTATAGACTAGACTGCTAATTTTTTATTCCCACTGGTGAAAACATAGTCACACAAATACTCACACTGAAAACAACAGCACTAACTGTATGAATAATTACTTACCCATAGAAGTAAGGGGATCATGCAATCTAGTCTTGTGAAATCTAAGTGATCAGTCACACTATCAGAATACCAAATATGAAGAATCTGAATACAGTACATTTAAATCCATACACTAAAACTATTCAAATACATTCAAACATATCAGGACAAGTTTGTGGGTAATTCAGAAAACAAAATCAGAGTTAATTTTGTCAAACTACTGAACTGTAATGAGGGGCGTAGGTTGTAGCTGTGTTCATCTAAGGCCATGGGCAGACAAGGTTCTTTGGGTAAATCCAGTATCTTTTATTTGAACACCTCAAATAGTTGGAAAAAAAATTCTTAGCAAGCTTTCAGGCACAAATACCCTTCGTGAGGCTCTCAGCCTGACAAAGGGTGTTTGTGCCTAGCAGCTTGCTAAGAATTTTTCCAACTATTTGAGTTGTTTAATAAAAGATATTGGATTTACCCAAAGAATCTTGTCTGAACTATAATGGAGAATTTGACAAGCTCTAGCTTGGCAACTGGAAAATTTTCAAAAGTTTTAATGAAAAGTGGAAATACTGAAGTAAATCATTCATGGAAAAGATGACCTTTAAGAAAAAATCTTTTACTTATATCTCTCATAACTAAAAATTATAAATAACATTTATATGCCTTTGTCATGGTCTATAATTTTAGGCTTCTTTAAATAGGTGAATCATTTTTCTGGTGCAATTTCCTGGACACAACATATTGGAATACGATTGAACAGAAAACAACACCTCGCTATGATAGTGAAAAACAGAGTTTAGTAATCAGGTAAGGGTCTTACCATAACACTTCTTTCATAATGCTCATGCTCTTTCTCAAAATCTATTACATAGCCATTTAGAGACCAAATAAACGTCAGGTCTAATGAGGGGTCGTGGGATGCAATACACTGCATAGTGGCATTCTCTCCCACTGTGACATCAACATTAATTGGAGCTAAAGTAATCTTTGTAGCTTCTGTGAAATTAAAAGAAAACATGGAAAATTCCAATAAGCAAGTGCGCACAGAGATGCAAATTCAGCTCCATACCTGTTCAATTATACATGAAGGAAATTTGTTTATACATTGATTACATGATTACATTTCAAAGGAGAAAACTGATTAGAACAAAGGAAATAATGGTATGATTAAAGCATCCTGCCTGCTTGTTCTCTGATAACAGGTATTTTTAGTTTCTGGACCATGATGACTAACCTACTATGTTGAATCACTTTTGTTCAATAGCTGTTTCACATGCAGAAGATAGGTGATGACTCTTGTATGATTCAGCATGTATTTTTTCCATCTACTAAATCTGCTTTTTAGTCTGTATTGTTATAGAAGGAGAGCTCCACTCATCACCATATGCTGGCTAGAGAACTGTCAAAATGGATCTGAAGACTTCTAGAATTCTACCTTTGGAAGGGGGATTTCAATATGTCTGTTGAGAAACAATACTTCATTACTTATGGAAAACTGCAAATAACTATGTAAGGAAAAGAACAGAAAGAAGAAGAAGGAATAAATCCGCAGCACAACTTCCTATAGTCCAGCAAAGAAGACCAGGAAGGTTCAAGAAGCATGTCAAGAGCACATTTATCTTACTGTTACCAAAGATATTGATGTTACAGAAAATCGTAACCAGGTCTGTAAGTAGATAAGGGTATTCTAATACTATATATATTTATTGGTTGATTTTATAGCCATCTTTCAATTTTGTATGGCACTTAAAAAATATTGTATCAATTTAAAAGACATTCTGTAGGCATTCCTAATATATCCATCAACGTCATTTCTAGGAACCAAATTATGAAATGTTTCAACTGGCCTTGTTTTTGAGGGTTAAAGCTGTAATGCAAGGAATGTGGCTCAGTCTTTGGTTTACCTTTTTTGATATGCTCATCAGAATCCTCCAGCATTGAAATAAATGGTTTAAATTAAGTTTATAACTCACAAAAATTTTTACTATGTATAATATCTACTTTGGCTAGTCTGTAAGATGAAAATCTATCCTGCCTTTCACAATTAAGTATATGAGCCTAAGATACTCGTATTGCAGTATATGAAAAAATACTAGCACAATTTTAGGGTGTATTAAGCAAGAGTATATGTGGTAGAAACCATTGTACAAGATACTGGTAAGATCTCATTTAGAATACTATGCAGTTCTGGTCACCAGAATTAAAAAAAAGATTAATTAAACTGGAAGAAGGTCAAAAGAGGGTCACTAAGATTGTAAAGGGAATGGAAACCTTCTAATGTGGAATAAAATTAAAGATTTAGTTTAGTTAAAAAAGAAATTAAGAGGGGATATGATCACTGTCTTTATGAGCATATTTCTGCAGTGAATATTAGGGAAGGAGAGGAGATTTTTTGATTGAAAAACAAAAGTGGCATAAGAGGAAATCATTTTATGCTGGCTAGAGATAAATTCAGATGTGAAGATTTCTCACTATTTGGGTGCACCTAGACATGTGCTTTACTGCAGAGCTCACTAATTAGTTCCGCAGTAAAGCAGCATCACCACCTACATGGGCATCTTTATTAGGGCGCAGTAAATTAATTAACTCCACTGTAGGACAGTACTGTCTGGACAAGTACTCTCCTATGGCAAAGTCATTCAGTGTCCCGAAATGCACATGTAGACGAAGACTGGGACTGGCTGGGGCACGAGGGTGCTCTACTGCGGGGGCTGCCTGATGACTAGACCTACACTGCAGTACCCTTGTGCCCCAGCCAGCATCTTTGCAGCATGTTGACCCTGGCAGAGCAGCCCCAGGCTGGCAGGCTGACCCCTGGGGCTGCTCCACCATGCTCAACATGCAGGCACATGTGTAAATGCTACATTTGCGATACAAAAACTGGGGTGCAAACTGCGCCGGAGTTTATTTCTGCATGCTAATTGCACATGTAGATTCACCTTCTGAGGACTGTAGGGGAAAAGGAACTTGAATTGCCCTAAGACTGAACTTGGCAAGTTTATGGAAAGGATGGTATAACAGGGCAGGGAGTTCTGGCTTACCAATCAGTGTGATAAAGAGTCATATGTTTGCAGTCCTCACGTTGGGATAAGGAGAGAGTTCTTCCAAACTAAAATGTGTTTGGGAATCTCATACTTCAAGGCCTTTGCTGGTTACATGTTGAAGCCAGGAAAGACTGTTTCCCCCTCATAAATGTTACCACCTTCTGGACTGTTTTTTCCCTTCCTCCGAGGCACTGGGTTTTTACCACAGGAATGACTGGGGGGTTTCACTGGGGTACGGATGCTCCCTGTACTTAGAAAACCAACAAGTTCCTGGACAAAGGGTCATACCAATGTCCAAACCTGGATTCAGGAAGAAATTTTTCCAGTAAGTCAGACAGAAAGAAACCATGGTGAGGTGGGGGTATTTTTGTTTGTTTTTGTATCTTCCTCTGTAGCATGGGGAATGGCCTAGGATCTTCTGAGTGTACAATAACCAACCTCTTCCCCGTTATTGGAATGATGTGGCATTGGCAGTGCCCTTCTCTCTCCTACATGTATGTTCTTGGTGTTTGCCTTGTATGAAGTGATGGCTATGGGATTCCTGGGGTTAATGAACCCCTGTAAATCTGGGGAACTGGGCTCAGTGTCTGAGGAGGCCCCTTTCAGTCCCATGCTTCTTTGTATGCCAGACGTATATTTATTTAGGCGTGTGACACTATGTTATAAGGTCAAACACATATTTAATTGAATCCCATCACTGATTCTCTAAAAAAGGCCAGAGAAGAGCTAAGGAGGAGCCATGAGCAGAATAAGCACAGTCCCAACTCTCTCTTCTGGTCTGTAGTCAAGTAGATAATTGAGAAGAAGTAGCTTACCACCTAAATGGGAAAATCACATCACTGACACTTCTGTGGAAGAAGTAGTACTGGAAGAAGAACATGGCTGAGATGCAATGTTTCCACTGCCCTTCCTTGAATGAGGAAGCAGCAGGCTACTCTTACATGAACTATCCCTTCACATGCAGTTACATTGTAAAGAAATGACATAAAATGGTTTCCAGGGGAAGTCTTATATTGGGAAAAAAATCATAAATTACAGGAAGTTATCTAATATGAATAGTGAAAGTGGAGTTTTACCTGTGATTTCAAGAGTACCAGAATTGTTAGCTTTTCCTCGGTTATTTTCTGCAAAACATGTATAAGTGCCTTCATCCAGCTTTGTGATATTCAAAATTTCTAGGCTTCCATCATCCCAAATGTGTATGCTGTTGAAAGGATGAAAAACCATCAACTGATTTAATTCACTGTATATCCAAAAGAAGACAGGGCTTGCAGCAGGAACTTCAACACAAGACAAAAGACAAATCATAAGGGTCTCTCATAGGCTTATGTCTACCGAAAACACAAACTAATTTCCAATTGTATCCAGACCATAGAATACAGTACTGCTTCCAGAGCACATGATAATTAATGGTGTATTGTGGTTTTAACAAATGGAATTTTGGGGGCTTTAAAAGCAGCACAGGAAGGGGACTTAGAGGTAACGTAGTATCTAATTTTATAAGTGAGCGAAACAGTGCTAAGCTTCACTTTATTTTTCAGCTTTGATCAGGGCTGTTCAACTTCTAAGAGGCCAGGGGCAGCACTAATGGGGACAGTGCTAGTGGGGGGAACAGGCTCACCAGGCTGCATGGCGCATGCATATGCCCCACACTCCTCACTGGACTGTGTACATGGTACCCTACCTCATTTTCAGTTCCCTGCAGAGCCCCCCATAACACCATGCCACATGGGCACTCCAGGCTGCTGGCTCCAATGGCACCACAACCTATGCCATGATGCAGAAGAACTCAGAAAAGGGAAGGGGAGCCCTGAGACCCTGTCTGCTGCTATAGCTGGAGCAATAGGAGAGCCCAGAGGAATGCATATGACCCAGAGACTGCCTTTACTTGGATCACAGACTAGAACAGAGCTGTCCAACTGGCTGTCTGGGGGCACATGCAGTTTGAGGGGTTAATCTGCAGCCCCTGAGCTCCCACTTCCTCTATTGCTCTAAATACTGGTGCAGCCAGGATCTCCAGCTTTCCCCTCCTTCCTCTGGTTTCTGCTTCCTGACCCTGACCCATGGGTACAGTGCAGCACACAGTGCTGGATAAGT
>NW_005841847.1:1053055-1055371 GCF_000455745.1 Alligator sinensis | reverse complement strand
GGATGCCCATGGCTGGTGAGCTGATGTCTAGGCACTCAGTGAAGTGGGAGTGGGGTACTGCCCGCAAGACAGCAGCCCTAGTGGGACCTTGGCTCGCACCATTGAGGCCTTGCTGACATGGCCCATGTGAAGTGTAGTACCCTGGCCCATAGAAGCTGGACAGCTCTGGACTAGAACAATGAGGCATTACTTGGTATCTTTGTGGAATGGGGAGTTCTCTGTCCCCTCTCATCCCTGTTCATGTTTCAAACGCAACTTATATATATGTATACCATAATGCCTGGGTCAGCAACTTTTCACCCATCCACTGCTGTTGGCCGCTGCTCCCCCCTGCAGCACCCAAGCTGCCTGCTGCTGCCACATATACTGTCCACTCTCATCCCCAACACCAGGGTTGTGGAGGGGGGCTGCACAGTACAGGGCAGAGGGGGGGCACTTTTAGGCTGAGGTGGGTGCCACTGGTCCCCCATGTCTCTGTGGGCTGGATCCAGCCCATGGGCTGTAGGTCTGCTGTAGTTTATCAACTCCAGATTTTTATTCTTTTCATAGTTAAAATTTATAACCTTTACAACTGATGCATTTTGATCAATTTTAAATAATTATTGAAAACTACACACACCCTTTTAGGCAACCTCTGAAATTTTAGGTTGATTTTGGGGGACTCTATAGACAGACAAACTTTGAGGACTGGATTTAGAGGTTTGAGAATCTCATTTCATGTACAAGTTAAAAGTTCATTTGTGTCATGCCGCAAATGACATCCCACGACTTTCATAAATAAGGCACTTTTATATAGGCCAAGAGAGTTTATTAATTTGTTTTGGCAAACATGATCTATAAGAAAGGGACTGAGGAACACACTGGTTTGTGCATTCTAACTAAACAAAAAGGAGAAACATTAAATTAAACACAAACTCAAATTTTAATTATGGTAAATAATAAATCCTGGAGAAACGGCATACCTTTGTCATTACAAATCTACATGCTATGTTGATTTAAGAAACTAGGAAATTCTTGTAAAATACCATGAGACCATTATTTATACACCTGGCATTCCCTGGCTATACTGTTTCTGCTCGTGACAGTGTAGGCTCATGCTTGCAACTGTGGTGGTAGTAAAATCAGTAGGGGTCACTCATGGCTAGCCTCCAGTCCTACCCTCCTTTCCTCATGGCTTCATACCCTGCTTTCCTCATGCCCTGGAAAGTAGAGAGAAGAGCATAGCTCCAGAGGAGAACTTCTAGGGGAATACAGTTACTAGTTAGTAACATTTCTTTTTCCTTCATGTCTCTGCAGTTCAAGACAGTAGAAAAATAGCAACCAGTTCCAGGTAAAACAGGACAACTGAAGCGGCTTCTTTTAAATAAGGATTAAATCACTGCTCTGTTAAACCTAATACTGCATTTGCATGAATAATTCTGAGTAAAGTAAGTGTACTCACTGCAAGCCTATGGGGACGATTTATATGCAAGATGAGAATAAGTATGCAAGGTAGTTTGTATTTTTAATTAAAAAGGGGGCTTTGATGATTAAATTATTGGAGCAAAATCCAATCAATTACTACAAGCTTTGCATTTGGACTCAACTGCGATTTAAGCTAAATGCCAAGCACCAGATAAGGGTTTTATGACACACTGCTCTGAATAACAGTAAATACTGACCGGCTCCCATTTACCAGCAGTTCCGTTCCTTTGCTCCATGAGAATTGTGGCTTGGGAGCAGCTTTAGGTTTGCATTCAATTATCACACGGCCTCCTCTAGCAGCCAAGATCTTCTTTTTCATTGGGTTCAGTTCAAAATTGGGAGGTGAAGCTGACAGAAGAGAATAATCAAGACATTGCCATTTTGTCTTTGTACAGTGTACATGGTTTGCTTATGACAGTAAAAATAACCTGTGTGTGGCAGAACTAAAGATGTGTGCCCTTGTTCCACTACTGAGGGGAACAAGAAAAAGCTCGGCAGTAGTAGAAAGAGCTACATAAATTATGTATAATGGTGTGTCACTCCTGAACTTATTTTCTGCTGATTTCTCAGTTTCCTCTGACCTCTGATCTCACTGTAGTATAGGTCTGATTCGGAGCTCTCTGAAATCAATATAAAGGCTGGCACAGACTTCAGACTGCTTTGAATCATACCTTGAATATTTAAGGTTCTTATAACGTAACATGTTCAGCTTGCTGTAAGGGTCAAACTTAAAATTTGTTTCCATTCTTGGTTATTATTAACAGCCCTATAGGAACATGTAAGCACAGTCCCCTTAGTTTTCTTCCACTGGGCCAACTGCTCAGCCAAATCCTATTCTCATTTGTTGTAAAA
>NW_005841847.1:1048727-1053045 GCF_000455745.1 Alligator sinensis | reverse complement strand
GGAGAAACAAGACATATCTGAGGTCAGACCTTGCCTCATTGATTTTTCCCCTCTAAAATTGATCATAAGAGAAAATGCTTCTTTTTTATTGTCTTTCTTGTCTTTGTACCAACACTATTTGTAAAGCCAAAGAAACAAGCACAGCTGAGGGAAACAAATCTGTTAATCAATTGCAGCATTACAGAGAAAACTATAAACCACTGGTTAAGCTTACATATTATCGACAAGTATTTAATAATGAACAAGCAACCAGATAACTAACACCTTCATTCCTCAATTTGTGTTTTTGTGAAGTCTTGTAGGTCTGGTGGTGAGTGGGTGAATGGAAAGGAATAACAACTAACAGAGGGAATTACTGGAGTAGTGCAATGGGCTGAGGAACTCAAGTGAGCAATAGGAAAATGAAGGGAGGAGAACCAAAGGACTAGAGGGGGCCAGGAAGTAAGAGGGCAGAGGAAGTGGGAGAAGGGCAGGTGAATGGGGGAAGAGGCTAGGACCCAGGAAAGCAGTCCTGATGGGCAGCAGGTATGAGATGTATGAGATGCAAAAATTAAAAGGAAGCTGATTTGGGGAAACTCTGTGGTATGTCAGATGGCTGGGTCATCTAGCAGCATAATGGCATTAACTGGGAAGTTGTGTACAGAGGGCTCAGGGCCCCAGGCAATTCTGGGAGCTGCACATGGCAGCAAGGAACAGAGCCAGGCTGACCTGTCTCTATCGAACGGGGCTCTATCGAACCCTGCCCACCTGAGCTCCGCTCTCCCACTGCCCCACTGGGTGCAGACCCCGGACAACTCTGCGCTCCCACCAGCCCCAGCCCCACAGTCTGTGCTCCTGCCCAGCTGCAGCTTTCCCCCGCCCACCGCAACTTCCCTACATACTGCCCAGAGAGAGTGCTGCAGCAGAGACACAAGGAGCCTCTAGAGGCTGGGGAAGCCAAGCAGGTCCCCTGGCAGCTGCAGTAGTGGCAGCAGTGGCTCTGCCCAGAATCTGTGCATGCTGGCTAGGGCCAGGGCCAGGGCCCTCCCACACATGATGGTGAGAGCAAAGCGCATGGTCTAGGCAGGGCACAATTAATTGGTGGGCACTCATGGGCTGGCTGAAACTGCCTGGCAGGCTGGATCTGGCCTGCAGGCCATATTTTGCCCTCCCCTGTCCTAAGTGCATTATGAGACTGGACAATGTTGTAATGCTTGACTGGCTGGAGTGGGGCAGGAAAGAATGGTGACAGGAGGAGCTTTACTGCACATAGCAAGTTGTGTGTTGAGAGGTAGCATGGATTTTATAGAAAGTAGAGGATGCCCAGTAGAGTAGACCCAGTAGAGAGTTGTGAAGAGAGAGAAACCTCTTCATAACCAGTCTGCAAGGTCAGAATGATAGTGGTAGTCCAGAAGCACTGTAAACCCTTGTTATGAAAGCAGATCTGATTTGATCTGATTTGGCTTTTAGTGGCAAGTCAGCATGGGAAGGTAAAACTGGACTTACACTAGACTTAAAATTCAGTTCCTTAGCCATTTGGCAGTACTCTACTGCACCCTTCAACGTTTCCATAATTAAACATCATCTCAATTATATTCAATAGCAGCAATTCAAAACAGTTCTTCAGTATATGATCCCAGAGCAAGCAATGCAGTACCAAAAGTACTGCAATTTTCTTATACAAATCAGTGCCTGTAAATATGGAAAACATAACTACCATTTTAATCAGACTGGAAACTGTTTGACAAATAAATTTCTCACTGACCTACAATCTTCAGTTCAGCATTAGCATAAATAATGCCATGTGCATTTTCAGCTATACATTGATACATTCCAGCATCCTGAAAAGCCAGGCCCCGTATTCTTAATTCTCCTTTCCCGTACTATGAATAAAAAAAAGAAAAGTAAAGTAATAAGAATATTATTATGCACTACACAGTCTAAGATTTCTATCCATCCATATATCTTTCACTCTCTCTCTGTTTTTTTGGTATTAGTGTTGGTGTAGAATCCTTCATATCCCATTAAATACACTATTTCCCCCTATTTTACATTCCAGTTGTCATAGTCATGTATTACAACTACCATCTTTTAAACAAGAAAGAATCAGTGCTTTTTATCAGCTGAACAGAAAGAATATGGCTGAGTGACATTATGTACAGTTATATCTTAGACTACTGTATCTGTACTAATCCATATACTGCTGAAACATAAGAGAAAATGAGAAGCAGGAATTACCCTTTTTTTTAACCACACGATTACCAAACAAATCATGTCATGCAAGCCCCAGACCAGGACAATTTGATTTATTTCAACAAATTGTAAGAAAATATATACAGTGTATTGTTGAAAATTGTTTTACAACAATACTAGGTAGTGGTTGTGTTCAAGTCCAGTCCAGGTCCTAGACTGGAATGGAAATTTTCCTGAAAACTTCAGGAGGGTTAGTGCTAGCCACTTTGAACTTTCTTACTTCCACTAAGCAATAAATTGGCATTTATAAATATATACCAGATATAGTTTAGGAAAAATAAAACAGTAGACTGAGAAAATATTAAGGTATTTGGAAACAACAAAACAAGGGTAACTGCTTTAGGAAAACCATTTTAATAAACTATTTTCTTGAGAAAAAGAATGAGAATTTCTTCTTACATAAGGGTTGATTAAAGTGGGTGGGGTAGTCAAAAATTAGAGAAATAGTAGTTCTCTAAATTCCCAATAAGTGTCTGAATTACCTGTACTGTAGATAAAATGTTTACATCAGCTTTTCTAAAGGGAGCCATCTTTGTGTATTAACCAGGGAAAATATCTCATTTAAAAATATCTGATTTAGAAATGAAAAATGTTTTCATGACACTTAGAATATTTTTATTATTTCCTATTTTAAATCATCTTATAATTCCAACAGTGTAATTCTGTGATTTAAAATTGGAGAACTACTTAACATGTTCTGCAATTTGGTTTGTAGATTTGTTAGCAAAAGCCAAGTTAAACAGAACAGTCAAGTAATTTTCTTTCTTAAATCACTTGTTTATAATTAACCACAAAAGCTAGAAAATACTATTGTTTTCTTCTAGTTTAATCCCTTTCCATATGGCAGACACTGATATCCCTTCTCCCCCTAATCTCCATACATTGTTTTTAGAAACGTAGCCAAAATAGCTCTACTCTATTGTCTTCTTTGTCTGCATACTAGTATCACTGTCAGAACAGCTCCACACACACAGCAGTGTTAGTCAAATTGTGAACCCTTCTCTCATTACAGCAGCAGAGAACAGAATATTGAGAGACCAACATGAACAATGGCTACTACACATATTTTTGAGAGTGACTTAAAACAATATATTAAAGGTCTAGAAAACACTCCTAAAAATGGGAAAGCTGATGCAAAATTAAGCCTACATTATTTAACACTCATACTCTTCTTCTCATGTCTCTACACTACCTTTGACCATTTTGTTACTCATGCTTGTGCTTGTTTATTGTACTTTGCAAGATTTTCCATTGTATATGTGCCTTCGAGTCTCATACTGACTTAGAGTGTATTTTATATATGAGAAAATGTATGTATACATATGTAATATGTGTGTGTATATATGTGTGTGTACACACACACACACACACACACACACACACACACACATACACATACACACACACACACACACACACACACACACAGCAAAATGCAAGTAGAGACAACAGCCATTTCATTTTTAAACCTTACCCTCTGTATGACTATGACTCCGTTCCCTACCTTGTTTATGACAGATTAATGTTTAAAAGGGTAAAAATGATCTCAGGCCCTTATTGGTAGAATTTTTAGAGACGAGAAAAACAATAATGGTAGAAACTCCTAGAAAAAGGTATTGCAAGTGTGTGCTATTAGGGACAGATTGTCTGAAATATTATAACTTATATTAAACTATATTATACTAAACTAGCCAATTGCCGGTCAAAAATGCCGTGGGGGAGGGGACGGCTGGGGACAGCGGCCTGTGTCCAGCCCCACCCCACCCCACCAACTTCGGGGCCAGGTCCGCTCCCCCTCTTCCCCCTGGCTGCTTCAGGGCTGGGGTCGGGGCCAAGGCCAGGGCCACCCCGCCATCTGCTCCATTGCCTACAACACCAGGGGCTCATGGCTAGCGGTGCTGGCCTTGCCCACCTGTCCTCTCCATTTTCGCAGCCTGCAGGGAGCAGGGGCGATGGGGCCAACACTGCTGGCCCAACCTCTCACCATCCACTCCATCACCACTACTTGCAGGGTCAGGGGACCAGGGCCAGCAGTGCTGGCCTTGCCGTGGGGGGGCGGGGCCAGCGCTACTTGTCCGTCTGCTCT
>NW_005841847.1:1044185-1048717 GCF_000455745.1 Alligator sinensis | reverse complement strand
CCCTGCTGTTTCAGGGCTGCTCCCCCCACCCCCACTTGGGGGGCCAGTGGGGACAGAGCCCAGCATCCAGCCCTGAGCCCCTGTTCCCCTTGTCCAGCCCTGCCCCCCAATTTGGGCCTGACCCTGTTCCCCTGCCCCCCACCCCGTTGCTTCGGGCCCAACCCCATCCCCCCTGGCACTTTGGGTTTGGGGCCACTCCCTCTGTCCCCCTCACTGTGGTGGCCCCAACCTCGTTTCCCCCCCTTTGTGCCACCGCCACCACCTCCTCCATGGAGTGGGGGGAAGGGACCATGTCACAAGCAAGTAAAACCATTCAAAACAGTTTTTTTCTGCACTAGGTTAACTAAGGGTTAACAAATGATAATAACAGCTTTTTTTTTTTTTGCTGCGCATGTCAAAAAGAAATTTATAACTGCGACACCAACATGAAATAGAACTTAGCCTTCTGTGCTGTACATAAATCATTATAATTGGTCAAAATGACAGAGAAGTATCCCTACTACAAACACCCTAATGAAAACCACTATACAATTGGCGATTCTAATTAAATTTATGACGTGGTGAAAAGCAATTGGCTAGTACACAAACAAAACCCCGCTGCATTTCCGTGAAGTCGGGTGAGAGTGACTTCGTATACACCTGGAGACCTCTGACATAGGCATCAGAGTAAACTGACAATTTGATCACTTGTCAGTGCCCCCCCACGTCTCGACCCAATCTCAGACGTAAATCAATGACCTGCCGGCCCGACCAATTTTCTGCCCGACCATTTCTATCCAGCCACTTATGCAGACTGACCTATGAACTCTAAGCTGTAACTAACCAAGTATCTCTGACCTCCGTCTTTCACCACCTTGACGGCATGAGTAAATAATCTTGCTTTACAACCCATAAGCGTCCGCCTAATTAATTCCACTCCAAGTGTCACAAGTACCCGCCTGACGGACCCTTAACTGCCTGGGTGGGAGTCAGGGAGAGCTGCTGGCCGGCTGCCCTGGGTCCTGACACCTCCATGTTGGGGTCAGGCTGACCCGCCTCTCCACCTTCCCTGTCGCTGTTTCGGGACCAGCTCAAGGTGGGCCAGGCCCCCCCCCCACCCTGGTACATCAGTTAGGGTCTGCTGCTCCCCCCACATCAGGAGGGAGTCAGGCAGGAGAGAGGGGGGAAGGCCAGCAGCGCTGGCTTCGGCCCCCCTTCAATATTTGCTGCCTGCAGGGAGCAGGGGTGGGCAAGGCCAGTGCTGCTGGCCTGGCACCCCTGCCGTGTCACGAACCCGCTCCATTCTGTACCACCGCTGTCACCTTCAAGGAGCAAGGAGGAGGGATGGATGAAGCCAGCACAGCCCCACTCCATCCCCTGTGTCCCAACCATCATGGCGATGCTCCACTGCACCGCCACCTCCTGTTTGAACACTGTATTCACACTCTGACTGGTAGTTTCCATCAGTCAGAGTGCAAATATGGCATTTTGGACAGACAGACAGACAGACTACGGCTTTTATAATATTAGAGTATTCAAGCTTAAACATTTAAACAATAATTTCATCCTAAAAAGGATCTCAGGCCCTTTTATATAGCATTTTTATTTAGAGACAAGAAAAGATTTATGGCAGAAACTCCCAGAAAAAGAGGTATTGCAAGTGTATGCTATTAAGAACAAATTATCTGAAATGACTGTTATATTAAATAAAGTAAGAAAACTATTTTTCAAAACTCAACAGCAAACCAATATATATACACACACACACATACACATATTGATCCCTTAAATAAACAGTCTTAATTATCTAAGATTTATATTGTACATTTTTCAAGGATTCTGCTTAATAAAGCATGTTATAAAAACTGCATCCACAACAGGTACAGACATTACAATTTGACCAGTATAAGTGATCAGAAACTGGTCTATGCCCATTACACAACAGAAATTTGGCACACAGAGACTAGTTTAAAAATGGTGGAACCTAGTCTAAAATTTGCCCAACTCTCTCCACATCCACCACCAAAGGGCAAATATGTGTTCTGCTTGCCAACTACCTAAACTATGCCACTTACAGAAAACTGCATAACTTAGATCAATTCTGCCTTAAGCTTTTTGAATGTCTGTCTGTAGCCCCAGTGTTCAACTAAACAATGAATACAGCTCAACATGTAAGCATATACCTACCGATAGTCCATTTTTCAACCACCTAATGGTTGGAATTGGTTTTCCTGCAGCTACACAAGGCCAATACAGGTCACTGCCTATATCTCTCTCTGTGTCATTGATATGCTCTACCCATTCTGGAGATGCTAAAAAACAAACATATTAGAATACCTTGTAAACATTAGATATATACATTAGATATATATAAGTATATATACAGTAAAAATGCATATCATCGCCATAAATAAATCATCACTATTTATTAGTATTTAGTTCTATTAATGTTTACTTACTCAATATTTCCCAAAAAATTAAGCAATAACAATAAGTCCTAAAAGCCAATATATACTGCCAAAACATAGTATGTGTATTTTTGCACAAACCAATGCTGTGTATTATAGATAACCCTGAACTAGCTCTGAATGACAAACCCAGGTACTGAAAGCACTGCTTGGCATGGTACTCTGCCCAGGGTAATAATGTAGCTGAACTGTTTCTTCTATTTCAGCTAAACAGCAAAGCAGCATTGCTTTGCATTGCTTTACATGATGTAGACAGCCTCTAGAAGGCCTTTCCTAACTCAAATTGAAGCACAAGGGCTCTTTATTTAAAGCTCAGTCCTGTAGGCTCTCATGCATAAGCCATGATTATAGATCAGCAGTGCTCCATCTATCCAGCTCTGCGAGCCAGATGAGTGGCACAGGGCCGGTCCCCAGGTACAATCCATTACACCAGATCTAGCTGCAAAGCAACCCCATGCATCAAGCATGATACATTGCACAGAGCTACACCATCTGAATGGCCGGTGGGTATTCAGGGATACATGCTATATAGAAGGGACAGGACTGGGAGGAAAGGCGGGGGGGGGGTCGCCCTCGATGTCAAAGAGTAACTCACATCATCAAGAATTAGCCTAGGGGTGGAGGAAGGTCAGACAGAGGCACTATGGGTCAAACTTCAAGGGGGGCAAGGCGAAAGGGATCTTATGGTGGGTGTCTGCTTTAGACCCTGCCAAGGGGTTGAATTGGACCAGGATTTCTCAGTACAGCTTATGGAGGCAGTTGGGTCTAGGGATGTTGTCGTCATGGGGGACCTAAACTACCCAGATATCTGCTGAGAGGAGCAGTCAGCCAGGTCTGACTGCTTGTGTAGGTTCCTAGCTGAAATACAAGACCCCTACCTTATCCAGGAGGTGCACTGCCCCACTAGGGGAGATGTCTTGCTGGACCTGGTTTTGGCCACTGGGGATAACCTGGTGAGGGGACTGCAGGTCCTTGACCACGTGGGTGACAGTGATCATCACCTGCTGGAATTCACCATCCAAGTGCAGGGTGTTGAGGGCTTATAGCAAGACTAAAGCCCCTGACTTCAGAAGGCCCAACTTCAATGAATTTAGGAGATTAGTGGGGGAGGCACTGAGGGCCCAAAACTTAGAGTATATGGGAATCCATGGGGGATGGTCGTACCTTAAGAGGACGATCCTCCAGGTTCCAAGTGTGACAGTCCCCGAGAGAAAGAAGTGGGGTAAGAGTGCTCTGAAACCCCCATGGCTCAGCAAAGGCATTCAAGAATGCCTGAGGGCCAAAAGGGAGGCGTACACCCACTGGAAGAGAGGGGCTATCACCAAAGGAGGAATACTCCTCCTTGGCCTGTGAGTGTAGGAGGGTCATTAGGAAGGCCAAGGCGGGGGTGGAGCTCAGGCTAGCAACCAGAATTAAGGACAACAAAAAGTCCTTCTTCAAATACATTGGGAGTAAGAAGCGGGCACTGGGTAATGTAGGGCCCCTGTTAGATTCAAATGGTAATCTTGTGGCTACGCCAGATGAGAAAGCTAAAATCTTTAAAAAGTTCTTTGCCTCTGTATTCTTGGACAGGGAACAGGACAGCTCTCCCACCACAAGTAAGGGCAATCTTGAGGATAGCACTGCCAGGCCTTGGGTCTGCGCAGAAGTAGTTAGGGACTTTTTGGAAGGGCTGGATATTTTAAAATCTGCGAGTCCTGATGCTCTTCACCCACGGGTGTTGAGGTAGCTGGTAGGGGTCATTGCTGTGCCCTTGGCCCGGCTGTACGAGCGATCGTGGTCCACGGGCCAGCTGTTTGAGATTGGAAACTAGCTAATGTGGTCCCCATCTATAAAAAAGGGAGAAAGGAGGACCCAGGAAACTATAGGCCCATAAGCCTCACATGGGTCTTGGGGAAAATCCTTGAAAAAATTATCAAGGAGCACATCTGTGAGGGGCCAGCAGGGGAGATCATACCCAGGGGAAATCAACATGGGTTCATCAAAGGCAGGTCCTGCCAGACCAACCTGATGGCCTTTTATGACCAGGTAACTAAATCCCTGGATGATGGTGTCACCGTGGACGTAGTCTTTCTGGACTTTAAG
>NW_005841847.1:982678-1043914 GCF_000455745.1 Alligator sinensis | reverse complement strand
CACCTGGGGAGAAGGAATCCACAGCATACATACAAGCTGGGGAGCTCCCTCCTTGTGAGCACAGAGGCAGAAAGGGATCTTGGAGTCATTATTGACTCCAAGATGAACATGAGCTGCCAATGCCAGACCGCAGCCAGCAAAGCCAACCGCACCTTGATGTAAATCCAGAGATACATCTCAAGCCAGTCCAGAGAAGTGATACTTCCCCTCTATGTGACATTGGTCCGGCCTCAATTGGAGTACTGCGTCCAGTTCTGGGCACTGCACTTTAAGAAGGATGTGGCCTGGCTTGAGAGGGTTCAGAGGAGGACCACCCGCTTGGTTGGAGGGCAACAGGGCAGGCCCTACGAGGAGAGGCTGAGGGACCTGAACCTGTTCAGCCTCAGCAAGCGGAGGATGAGCGGGGATTTGGTGGCTGCCTACAAACTCGTTAGGGGAGATCAGCAGCAAATAGGGAGGGTCCTATTCCCCCCACCCGCACCTGGGGTGACGAGGAACAATGGCCAGAAGCTGCTGGAGAATAGGTTCAGGTTAGAGATTTGGAGGCGCTACTTCACTGTCAGGGTAGCTAGGATCTGGAACCAACTTCCTAGGGAAGTGGTCCTCGCTCCTACCTTGGGTAAATTCAAAAAGAGGTTGGATGAACACCTGCCTGGGGTCGTGTGATCCCAGCATGCGCTGGAACCAGTGGTGGGGGGTTAGACTAGATGATCTATTCAGGTCTCTTCTGACCCTTAATTACTATGAAACTATGAATCTGGGGTCCTCACAGGTCCAGAAATTTGGTGGTGAAGGAGAGGCGGCAATATTCATTGTCATGCTTCCTGCCCACCACACCTCTGTTGCCAAATTGCTAGATTTGTGCGTTGATCGGATGTGACCCCACAGGCAAATGACATGGCTCTGCTGGCTAAATCCAGTCTGCAAGCTGTCAGTTGAATACCACTATTATAAATTAATTTTAGTAGTTGTATACATCTCAGACAGTGCAGAAGAATAAGGTGTACTTTACTCATGGTGCTCTCCACGTATCTGTAATACTAATTCCTATCAAAACTTGACACTTGCTAATTAACTAGTGCATGATACCAGTGTGTATTATGCTGACCAACATTCTTACACTGAAATTAAACTTTATCTATTCATCTGTACCAATCTGTTGCTATTTGTTTTAGATTGTAAGCTCTTTGGGGCAAGCACCATCTCTGTATTCCTGGCATAATGGTGGCCAGATCCATAGTTTGGGCTCATTGGGTGCTGACAGAAGTGCCATTTCTCATGCAACCAGCCCCCTGAAAGTCTGTCATATTTTTGATAGACTTATCTTCTTATAGGACTTTTTCTGTTACAACGAATAAACGCACACCATTTTATTAAAAGTATGAAGCAACAAGAACTAATTTCAGTTACAAGCCATGCTCTACATTTCAAGAAATGCTATAATGAAGGTTTCTTTATATGGGTAGTTATATAGAGGCCAGGGCATCAAGAACAGGGAATCTTCTAAGTTAGAAAGTCAGCAATTAATATAAAGTAAGGATTAAGTTAGTGATTAAGTACAAATTACAATAACAGTAACAGAATGCTTGGTATTACCATACAGGCCTCATAATTGTAAAATATTTTTTATGGGGCAAAATGGGAAATGGAAGCGACAAACCATGACTGCCCAAGAGTTTAAAATAATACCAGTCACCTTAACAAGATGATTAGTTCAGATTAATTACACATATTAACTATGTCATGGCATAATAAGGTGATATAAATAAACAATATAAAGGTAGAGATAACAAGGAATGAACTGAACATTGTATATTACTGAGGTTTTCACACAAGATATCTGGGATCGAGAAAATATTGTAAAACTACGTAAAAAGCACCCACAAATTTTGCTTACACTAAGTGATGCAGGTCAAATTAATTAGCATCATTCACTTATAACAAACAGATATGACCTCCGTAACACAGGGAGACAGGTTATAATAGGGATCATTAACTGCCTCGGAGAATGATACACCTTGGAGAATGGTCTTGTGTACTAAGCAGATAAGGAGAAGTTTGTCACTATTAGAGACAAGAGAAATTTAATGATGGAACATTACAAAAGAGAAAAAAATTGTTGGAAGACAGCAAACATGACTGGGATCTGGGATCTTTGGTCTTTTACAAAATAATTTGATTAAAACAGAAAAAAAGACATTTACATTTTCATTAAAGTGAAGCACAAAAAGCTCAAAAGAATAATTAACCTTTTCTATAAACTAGCTGAATAGGCAGCAAAGCTAAGGTAAGGTAGATATTTAAAAAAAATCTTGATGACAATTTTTCAAAAGCGTATTTGGATATGGATATATTACATACTTTTGTATAGAGAGACTCTCTCTTGACATCTCCCACCCCTGCCATTCTAGGTGTCCTCCCATGTGTTTTGTGTATGTGTGTATATACATTTATACATACAGGAGGGGAAGGAGGGGGAGAGAGAGAGATCTGTAAGTACGAAGGAAGAGTAAGAGAGAGTCAAAAAAGCCAAACAGTGAAGACACAAGGAAACATATTACCTTCTTTTTCTTCCTGGCAATTCAACTGTTCTACAATAAAATTAATTAGTTTTCATTGTGCATTGCTTATGCTAATACTAATATTTTCACGCTGCTGTCATGGAATACATACAGCTAACACAATGAACCAAATTGAGCATTTGTCCATTTAACAGATGATTTCTATGCTTGTCCCAGAATGCATGGATTTTATTTTGTTTTATTAACTGAAACAGCAATGTGTCAAAATGATGCAGTTACATTGCACTGACATCAAGGGTGAAAACACAGGTGCTTCACCAGTTATGAAACTGTACCATAATTTGTGGAAAATCAAAATGTTCCATCTACCTTGAACATAAACTCGTGCTTGATGTTTATCTTTTCCTTTATAGTTTTCAGCTTCACATTCATAAATTCCTTCATCTTCATACTGAATATTGAAGATCTTGAGAACTGCACCAGACATGCTTATCTCAGCAGTGGCTGGCATGGGTTCAAGATACTTACTCCATCTGATTCCAGGAACAGGGCTTTGAAAAGATACAATACCACAGGTCAAGCATTGTTTAAGAATTGGCTGTTAATTTGTACAATGCAAAAACATATGTGCTGTTGAAATGTTTTTGTATTTAAAATCCTGACCTTATGCTCTCCGTGTTATACAAAAACCAAGTACAGTAGTCTACAACAAATTTGAAAGATACTTACTTCCCGAGTGCAAAACATTCCAGGGTCACATTTTGTCCAAGAAGGGCATATGTATCCTTGAACTTGACCTTGATATCAGCAGGATATACTTTAGCACCTGCCATTAAAAGAGATGATTATAACTTGCAAGTCCAAGACAGAAATGAACACAGCTATTTTAACTTCTAAAGCTGAAAAAAATATTTAAACTTCTAGAATTATTCTTTACATTATGTGATATCATGTCCATGTCCATAAAGTCTGATTTAGCTCTGATGTTTTGGTAATAAAAGACCTACAACATAAACAGATGTAAACTGCAAGTATAACGATATCTAGTAAAAATAAGGGAGAAAAATACATGAACAGTCAAAGCCTAAACAGCTTATTTCTATAGTATCCTTAGACAAAGTGTGGATGGGATAATTTTTGTTACTGGAAAATTTAAGTTTACCCTCTTCTCTTTTGCAGGCATAAAGGGACCTGGAAGTTTTGTTGTATGAAGGTATAAGGAGTGGTGACACACCAAAAGTTATGTGGGGATATCAAACCCTACCTACCAGTAAACTCAGCATTACATGTTTCCCCTTTGCCGTCAGATGAAGGATTCAGCCTGTGCAGTGGGTCAAGGAAGAGCTAAGGACAAGATCGACAAGCAGCCACTAAGTTTCACTGAGTATTGTCCCTCGCAGAATGGAAAATCTAACAGACACAAGGGCTACTGAAGTCCTGAATTTACAGAGCAGTTCTGTTGTTTCATGGTATGAAGGATAGGGGAGGATCTTTCCTTTATCATGCCACTGCAGGGCCCAGAGTCTAGGTATTACTGAATATAAGGTACTTCTTGCTAATGTACATGTGATGTTATCAAGCAGTTCTCATTTTTACATGTATAGGAAATATGTGTTCATAAAGATTTAGCAGGAGTTACTATACAGTTTTTACCCCGTTTTCTCTCAAGACAGAAATTCTAAGGTGAGCCCTATGTTAAAATGCCAAATCAAATACTTGATAAATTCAGACTCAAATATAAGCATCAACATTTACTATATGAAAAATATGTATCCTTTGATACAACAGGCCCAATTTGTACAAATTAAATCAAGCATGAATCAAATACAGCACAGGATTCCAGTGACTGACATTCTAACATAGCAGGAAGGCTAGGATTTACTCTTTCTTTTTACAATATTTACAATTTTTTAAAGAAACAGCACAGAAAAATCTAGTAACAAGGAAACAAAGGGAAAGCTCAAGGGACTGGCACAAAGATGTAGAGCCTTTAATTGAGTTCTGGTTTACCAAGTACAGGTTTCCCTACTTTTCAAAAAGATCAGGATCAGTGGCCTGTGTCCCAACCTGTGTGGAAATGATGTGGATCATGGAAATGATGTGGCTCATTGTATTTGAATGCTTACAGAATATCTTTGAAGTAAATTGTGGCAGGGCACCTTTGGTGCCTGCCACTTTAAGGGCAGGAGCAAGCAGCTGCCAGGTGCTTGATGAGGGTGGCCATTTTCAAACATAGGCCAGAGAGGCAGCAGTCTGTGTTGAGCAGCCAAGGAGGCAACATCGGGCTGAGATGCTCCTGGAACACCTTGGAGGTAACGGTGAGGCTATGGGGAAGGAGGAGACCTCACTAGTCCTGGACATGACCTGAAACTGTTCCCTGATGGGGAAGGGAGGCCTGGTGGGGCTCCTAGTGGCGTGGGAGCCCCAAGAGATGCCAAGCCAGTTACCTTCCCAGAGAAAGGTGAGGAGGGGCACCTCATAACCCCAGCCCCCACACCCTAGTGGGTAACCCAGCAAGGAGGTCAGCAGGACCAAAGGGAGTCCAGAGTGGGGCAACATGCCCAGAGCAAATGAGGGGCTAGGTGCCCAAAGTTTGGGAAAGGGCATGGAGCCTAGCAAGGGGAATGGAGTCTAGTGAAGAGGCAAGGAGCCTAGGGGTTAGGAGCCCCAACTGTGTGTGTGGGGCAAGGAGCCCAGTATGAGTAAGGGGCACGGAGCTCAATAAGAGAGGCCGGAGTTAGGTGCCAGGATATGATAACATCTTGGATGTCATCTGCGAGGCATGGGCCATGGTGTAGGGACAGAACGGAGTCATGGATAGCACCTCCTGGCATCAGGGCATAGAATGGGCAGCCTCCTGCATTTACCACCAGTTTATTGTAATAGCAAAGTTGTGGCAGGCGACACTGGGCGAACTGCCCTATGTAGACAGGTGGGTGGGCTGACTTGAGACCTGACCCCGAGAGTGTCTCCTGTCACATAACCATTCCAAAATGCTATTTTACTGACTTAGCACATAACTCTTCTTACAAAGCTAAAAGTAGTTGAATAAATTGGAAAAATTAAAATATAAATAGTTAGGATAATTTAGGTACACAAATCTAAAAATAAATACTTACCGTCTGCTTGGGGAATAAGTGGAATGAATTTGCTGAATACACTCTTTGTGATTGAAGGACTGGATACAAAACATGAATAATTGCCTCTATCTGATGCTTCTACATTTGCAATATAGAGATTGCCATTAGTCTGTGACACAAATCGTCGTTTGTCCATAGTAATGAATACAGGAAACTCATTCAGAAGCCAGCGATAACTGAGATCATCTGGAGGAAAATATTTTCTCATTAATACTAAAATAAACAATCATTATATCAGCTACTTGTACAAAATCAATCCACCATACGTTTTTGGTATCAGCTCTGTTCATATAATTGTCTGTTCTTAAGCAAAATATGCAATATTAATGATGAAATAAATAATGTTAATGCATAGAAGCTAATTTGAAACCAAGAGAACCCACTAGTTTATTAACTGATTTAGTTCTCTTTGGTATGTAGATTAGTTTTATTGAGGAGTTACATAACACGTAAATACACACATCTCTAAGTGGCAAATTAGATGATCAAAACTAGAGGGGAACAAAATGCATTTGCTGGTTCTTTTACAAAGTCAGCTGTAATTCTGGAAAACCAAAACAGGGAAATCAAAATAATCATTTAGGAATTAATCCGTGCCTTATTACGGATACAGTGTTGTTAAAAAGTTTTAAATAAGTATACCTCACACCTTGCAGCCAAGAATGCAATATTCATGGGACCAAAAGAGAAGCCAGCAAAGTGGGGCACAGCTCTGTGGCTCAGTGAGGAGGGCTCACCCCTGGACAATGGAATGAAAAGGGAAGAAGTCTGGGGCCCTGGTTCCTACACCCAATATGTTAATTAATTGTATTATACATATGTAATTGTACTTGATTTATTGTCCAACTCAAATCTTTATATTATAATTGAATAGCTTAAAATAAAGAAAAAGTTACCAGAAAACTAGCAGTGGATTCTGCATAAAGATTCATAGATTAATAGAGTTGGAAGGGACATCAGCAGGTCATTGAACCTCAGAGTCAGGGCAGGAACATCTCTGTTTAAATCAGTCTTCCAACTGTTTGTTCAACCTTCATTTAAATTTCCCATGTTCTGATTTAAGACCATTATTTCTTGTCCTGTCTAATGCAGCCACAGAGAACTCTCTGCTGCCACCCTTACGTAACAACCCTTTTGTATTTGAAGACTGTTATCAAATTCCCCTTCAGACTTCACTTCTCCAGATTAAATAATCCCAGTTCTTCCAAACATTCCTCATATGTCATGTTTTCTAGACCTGTTATTATTGCCCTTCACTAAACTTATTGACAATATTCCACATAAACAAGGGAGAAAAATCGCTTTCCATGACCTGTACACTACACCCTTGTTAATATGTCCCAGTATGCTATTGGCTATTTTGCACATACTTAACTCATATTCAGTTTGATGTCCACCATAATCCCAGGTTATGTTCCTGCATTATTGCACCCTAGCCAGTCATTCCCTAGTCTGTATTTGTGCATTGTTCCATCCCAAGCCCAGTACTTGGCACTTGTCCATACTGATTTTCATCTAATTTATTTCAGACCATACTTTGGGATATACTTTTCTTGATTCTAGGCTATATGTATGGGGAAGTTTCTTCTTACAATAGGCTATTCATCTAAAACTATACTGGCTCCCTATTCCCAACATAAGCAGGGATTTTTTTTTTAATTTACTATTTTATTTAATATTTGATGTCCATTCTCCATATATCCAGGAAGCAAAGAAGACCATTAGTTTGGCAAAATGATATAACTGTAATGAATATAGTAAAAGGATCCAGACATCTTTGCTCAAAAACTTAAAGGATCAACCTGTTCTCCACTGGATTTAAAATATCCAATGATGTAATTGTTTTGTGCCTATCTTCATGCATACTTAATTGAATCTACATTGTAGAGGCCACCAGTACCTTTTCCCCATTTTTAGACAAATGTAAAAAAATAAATACATTAAAAAAAAATCAGGTAAACATATACCTTTCCTTTTCAATTTAAAAAAAATACTGAAAAATGGAGACATTTCAGATGCAATTACCTGGGAAATGGTAAGGAGGCTCGCAAAGAAGCACTACTCCAACACCCTCCCGCACTTTAACTTCATAGCGTTCCTCAGGGGGAAAAGGATCAAGGTCTAGAAAAAAAAGAGAAAATATAGTTTTTCAATGTAATCAAATTATCTACTTTTTAGATATAAAATATATAGACCCTTCAGAGATGAACATAGAAATGCAACAATCTTTGATACTTTAAATGTAGGATAGTTTGTTTGTTTTAAATCTGGCATCATTAACTGGAGTGGCTCTGAGTGTATGGCCTCTCTTCAGAGCTGTGGGACAGCTGCCAGCAGAGAAGATAGCTCACATCAGCTTTGAGTGGTCATCCTAGAACCTTGCTCGGGTACTGTCTTGGGAAAGGTGGGGCAGCATGGTCCACTCTGAGTACTTGGGCTGGTCTCAAGCGGTTTTCTCTGCTTAACTGCCAGTTGTTTGTGCACCAAAGCGAGAGTGAGTGGGCATGACTTATTTTGTTGGCAACAGACCCAGAGTTGTGAGTAAAGCCATATAAACATGGCCTAACTGTTCTATTCCTCAGTGTCAGAAAAAAGTAATGCAGACTTTTGCTCCTAATGAGTAGTGTTTTTAGAGCAGGCACCTGAGGAGGGGAAGGGTAAAATCTTTCTATCTGTACAAACAGGGCATCTCTGCAATATGCAGGCTGCTCAAGAACTGCTGGACTGCAAAGTAGTCTAAACATGTCTTATATACCAGAAGCTCTGAGACGGCTCAGTGGGTGCCTCAGTGGCAGTAGGAGTCCTCAAATATCTTGTTAAACCAGCTTTGTGATCCTGTTCCATCACTAGAGCAATGGGTGATACACCACAGACTGCTGACCACCTCCTCACGTGTGCAGTGCAACACACCTGCGTACCCAGGATGAGGACCTGGTGAGTGTCAACAATAAGGCAGTTGTGTGGCTCCACCACATTAATGATATGTAGAGAGGGAAAGGAAGTATATGAGAAAACTGATGATGGCAACCATGCTAAACCAACAAAGATGTACATTATATTGAATGTGATCATTTGGTCTGTTTATTTTTTAAAGTGAACAACTACCCTTCTTTTATCATGGTCAGTTATCATTTCTGTCTGAAATTAGATGGTAAGTAGTTGGGGGCAAGAACTATTCCTTTCTAAGTATTTGCATGATAGGAAGTGCAAAGTGTGTATGGGAACAATGAATGGGTCTGCTAAAGGCTGCAGACAACAGCCAAAAATTCAGAACTATGCAGAATCCTTATCACAGAAATCACCCAAGCTAAATTCATTCAGATTATTTAAGCTCTTTCTGTTGGTCTGCAGCTGTCTTTCCCTTTTACAGATTTCCTAAGAGAGCTAAAATTGTCTCTCTCCAAGATCTAACCAAAACTTAAGTTTATAAGTAAGCAAGCAGAAACAATAAGAGCTAATTGGGACAAAGGGGCATATGCATCTATACAGCAAGATATTAAGTAGGAAATATAGTTAATTCGCCATTTTAATTGAAAGGCAAAGTAAAACAAATACAGTAGACCAGTAGAAGAACGTAAAAGTATTTAATTTCCCAAAAAAGAGAAATACTGGGATGAAGACTGAAACCTTTGATGCATTTTTAGCCACAAACAGGCTGTGTGGTAATATATACCTGATAAAAATGAAACATGTAAAGGATTCTCTAAAGAGAGCTGTAACAGTCCCATGCCTCATACCCCTGCCTATGGCAGTGCAGATGGCTAGATCACACATGTGAGCCAGCACTGTGCCAACCAGAAGTGTGCTCTCAATTGGCCCAGAGCCCCAAGGCAATGGGCCAAAAGCACGCCAGAGGCAGAGGGAAATGGCAGCAAGGGAACTGGAAGTGGATCTGGCCATTCTTGCCCCTGCCAGTGCAGCCTGGGAAGAGACAGACACTCTCTGTGTTATGGGGGAAGCCAAGGAGGTGCTGGACATGTGCCGCATAGGGGCTAGGCAGCCAGCTGCTACCTCCATGGTAGCTAGTAAACCAGCTGCATTCTTCTTAACAGAGACTCATAGGGAAGCCATGTATACTGTGGTCACTGGGAGCACCCGAGAGACACCACAGGAAGGCCCCTCGGTGGGTGGAACTGAGCTGGGCCCTACCCGCAGTGCAGCAGGGGCTGAGCATGCACCCAGAAACCCTTGCCTGAGGACCCTACCCCAGTGGAGCTGAGAACAGGTACTGGGGAAGAGCTGGTACTTCCCCAGGTACTGGGGAAGAGCTCCCCAAAGCAGTCCCTGAACTGCCTGGGCCCACCAGGGACCTGTGGACCAGGAACCTGCCAGCAGGTGGCTAGGAGGGAGAACAGGCCTTGTCAAGGCATGAGAGTGGCCACCTGAGGTGAAGCCAGACCTGGCCCAGGGTGAGTATGGGAAGGGTCTTCCCAGAGAGGGCACAATGCCGGAAGGCCCAAGGGGCCCAATAGCAAGATGAGGGGTGTATAAGGCCTGAAGTAGCTCGCACCCCAACAAAGGGGAGAAGCGGAGGGCAGTGAGGCACCAGTGCCCTTCCTGGCTGCCAAGACAAGCCATTTTGAGTTAAGTTTAGTTGCCCTGTTTAGTTGCCCTTCTTTTATGCTCCTGCATCAATGTGAGCAGGGACCAGATCCATAAGCATCAGCGTAACCCTGTGGGGTGACCCAAATGGCAAACACCTACGATGTCCCAATGAGAGCAGTGTAATCTCCTGTGCCATTCACCTGGGTGTCAAGTATGGGGTTTCCTCTCTGACTTCACTGTTGCTTTGGGGAAGAAACAGTTCTGTTAGTAGGGTGACTTTGGTCGGTTCCCCAGGGGGTCTTGTCTGTCATGTCTTTGATGGAAAAATAATTATAACTGGGAGAAAGATGGTTAGTCCCATCCCTCCTGACGCCTCCCTTTGGTCGTCACAGCTGTTCTTCCTGCTTGGGACTGTGCCTCCCCTACATCTCACCTAATGCCAACCAAAGATGTCATCATTTGAACAGCTGGAGTTGGTATACCGTACGCCTTGGTGCATCGGCTCCCTAGATTTATGGCAGTAGGATTGGGACGTTATTTTGGCCTGACTGTTCCCTACTGTCCCTTTGCCTCATCTATGCATCCTCCTGATCAGATGTCATCCTGTCCCCCCGCGTGTCGTTCCCTCTTCAGGCTTGGTACTTGCTGTGGGCC
Organism: Alligator sinensis; assembly: GCF_000455745.1. Lineage (NCBI taxonomy): Eukaryota > Metazoa > Chordata > Crocodylia > Alligatoridae > Alligator > Alligator sinensis. Next base: position 1,033,053 of record NW_005841847.1, on the reverse strand, counting down.
AATTGCGTATGGATCCTTGCCCTACTTGGTCCTGTCCAGCTCCAGCCTACATTGTGGTCGCCTGATATCCACGGAGACTTTGTTGGTAAGTCTTTGTGCACTCTCTGCCCCTGACCTCTTGCACAAACCCCTTCCTGGGCAGCCACCAGGTCCCTGCACTGAGACCACTTTTGGTCCCCTCTGCTGGTCTTTCACTGGGTCTTTTATCCTGGTTTCCGGGGCCCAGCTAACCAATCAGTTCCAGAACTGACATAAAGCATGCCCACACTAATGGGGAAGCTGGTCCCAGTTCCTTCTGGCTCGGCTTTTTTTTCTCTTTTCTTTTTCCTGTGGCGGGTTCACCGGGGGCGGCCCCCCCCGCCGCAGTTTCACTTTCGTCACGCTCCATTTCCAGTGTGGCATCCTGCTATCTCCACTCCTCACCCGGCAGAGGTAAGTTTTTTCCATGAGCAGTAATAACACCCAAGTGAAAAAGGGTGGAGGAGACCCATAGAAGATGCAGTGGGGAGGAGGAACCCCACAGAAGATGCACCACTACAGTCACACCTGGCCCACAGAACTACTGGATCACCTCCAGGCAAGTATAAGGTCATCTTTGGAACATCAAGTCTTGGCAGGAAAGAGAGTCAGCTGTGACATGGCCCAGGGGCACAGGGCACACCCATGATGTTGAGGCAGTAGCACCAGGCATGAGCCTGTCACAAGAGCCTAGCCACATATTATATTTTACCTGGGTGTAGTCAGGTTTTACGCTGTAAATAAAATAAAATGAACATATGGTGTGGAGCCATAAGTTGGTGTAACTCAAATCAAGTACAGTGTCACCCCAAGAAAAATCAGGGCTACAATTACAGTAGTTTAAGTTAACACCAGTGTATTTATTGCATGTCTTGGGGCAGCTGTTTGTACACACTACAGGCAGCTATCCGTGGAATAGCTGCATATCTGCCCACTACAGCTTCTGGTGAGATTTACATTGAAGTATAAAACTAATGTATGTTACACCAGTGTAAGTGTTGTGTCTTTCTAAAACCAGAAGTGTAAAGCTTCTGCAGGTACAATTTACTCCCTGAGGAGCCCCTTAGCTACTCCACACAAATAGAAGCATTTAAAACAAGAAGAAGAAGAAAAAGCCCTGTTGTCCTGTCTCAGACACTGGAAGGGGACCCCTGCAGCCCAGCCCTAACTTAGTACTCTGGCCCCTCAGTGCAGCAAATAGTTCAGCCTACCTCTTGTCTTTGGCTCACAACTGTTACCTCACATTTTGCTGCCCTGATGCTCTTCCCTCTGAGGTTCTGAAGCTCCTGGTGAGCCAGTCCCTTATCAGCTGCAGCTATTCAACAGGGCTAGCTGCCCCTTCTTAAAAGGACAGGCAATGACTTAATGTTTTGAACGGAGATGACTCAGAATGCCCTTATTCACTGAAAATCTACAGTAGATGTGGGTTCAGAAAAATCTATGCCATTTCCATCTGTCAAAATCAGAAGTGTAACTAGCCAGAACTGTGCCTGGGACAGTCCCCCCTCTCTCCTCCCCCTGTATGTTTTTTTGCAAAGCTCTGGCTCTGGAGGCTCCAGGAGTGGGCAGCATGCAGGAACCATAGCTGGAGTTCAATACTGCTGACGGGAGGTGTCACCTCATTTTCTCACCCCAGAAACCCATGTTGAGTAAAAAATGGGGTTACATCTCCCCCACAGCAGCAGCAAACTCCACTTCTGCTCCAGAATGACCTTTCTCAGGGTATCTTTCACTCACCATTTATACACCCTCCTGCACTGCTGCCACTGTCACTCTCCTGCCAGAGCTAAAGCCAGAAGGCTGCTGGAGGGGACCTAGTGCAGGAGGGTAAGGTGCCTCCTGCTCCATTCTGGCATCCCCCACCTTAAGGCAGTGTCTGGGGTTCATGAGTGATGTCCTCCAGACAAATCCTCTCCTTGGTGCAAAACTCTCTAATGTCCTGTAATTCTGACACTATGTTTCGTTTCTCTTCACTTTGACATGATGCTATTCTAAATCTATTGAAAAGATTGTAAAAATTATTAGTAGTATCTGTTAATGACAAATATAAAACAAACTAATGACTACTTAAAAGTGGCTGAAATTGTGCTTGAGGAAGGAAGAAATCTAATTATCATTATCTTCATATTTATTTCAAATATCTCCAATAAAAATATGTAAAAATATATATGTGTAGATGTTTAACATGTGTTATGTTTAAGATAAATGTTATGAATGAGCACCATGACTTCAAAGACCCAGAAAAGAAAACCTACATACACGTACAAAACATTATGTTATTGCTGAATTGAATGATTTGTGCCAGAGTTCAGTGTGCATAATCACTACTTGTTCATTAGTTAATAATTACAAAGAACGTGAATCCCTGAACTCTGACAGACATCCATTATTATCCAAGGTACAATAACTGAATAATCATCATACGGTTATAACCAGCATTCCCTCTAAGCTGGGTGGCACGTGTGCTGGTTATAACCATACAATTAACAATTTAAGCTTTATTATGGAAATGTTTCTATTCCGTTTGGCTACAGCAATCTTAAGCTATCACGTGATTTACATGTTGTTTTGGGCAAAAAGGAGAGAGCTCAGCTCCTGAGTCTCCTCTGCCTGAGCTGAAAAACACCTACGCATTTATGTGGAAGAAGGATAACATTACCCAAAATGAAGACATGTATATTCATATAGCAGCCAGAAAGAAAGGTTTTTAAACTGTTTTTAAAAGCAGATTGATTTTAAAAGCAGTTTAGAGGGTGCTTGTACATGTGATGAAAATTGCTCATTTTTGCTGTTTAATTACATCATGCTATACATGTGCGGGGTTTTTTTTTTTACAATTTAAATTAGTTTGTTCCATTGCAAATTAAACCACATTTGCATGTAGTATAGGTTGCAATGTAGCTATTTATAATGACACAGGCTAGCAGGTGAGTGTTTCTCCAGCTTGGAGGCAGCGCCCAACCCAATCCAACTCTTCCCCAAGCCCAAGCTGCGGCAGCATCCGGCCCACTAGCAACCCGCCTAGGTGGCCCCGGGGGGAACCACCACCACAGGGGGAAGGACCAGGGGCCCTGCAGGTTATGGGCTGCTCGACCCATAGTCAACTCGCCTCCCAGCTCCAGCTGACGCAGGCAGGCTCCACAAAAAAAAAAAAGGTTTAGGCCCCTTGCCACATTCTTTTTTTAGTAGAGCCTGCTTGCGTGAACTGATGCTGGGCCGTGAAGCCCCTGAGCTGCAGAAGGCTCTGGTCCTTCCCTCTGTGATGGTGGCCCCCCCTGGGGCTGCCTGGGTGGGGAGCTAGCAAGCTGGGGGCTGCTCCAGCTCAGAGGCTGCACATGCCAGATCCGGCCCCTCATCGTAACAGTGACGGAAGCCCCTAAATTGAAATGGCAGGTTTTTAATCATCGCAATTAAAAACCCACCATTTCAAATTAGGGGACTAAGCCCCCATCAAATGTACAAGCACCCAGTTTGAGCATTTCCCTCCTCACCACCCAGTCTAGTTCTAGTGATGTCAATGTTTTTAGCAAGCCTTCAAGGCTTTCCTTACAAGCCAAAGGTGCCTCTTGTGTCACATTTCATCAATTCTTACAGTAGTTTACTTCAGAAGACCAGCTGTTCTTTCCCACATAGAGTTGAAATAGCATATACATAGTATTCCTCCGATATATTCTTTTTTGCCATTTTAAAGCAGCTTATAGAGCAGTGAACCTGATAGAAAGTTCCCATGAAAAAATCAGAAATTTCCCACAATTATTTTTTCATACTTTTCACCCAAATCTGTACCCAACATAGTTTTCAAACAAATATAAGCATGTGTAACACACATTTTGTGATGGGAGGGCAAACAGCAGAACAAAAAAATGAGAGAAATAGTTTTAATTTTGTTTTAAACAGCCTTTTATCATCTTTTGGTTTCTCTTTTTCCTTCTATCCCTATGATTAACATTTGAATATTTAACTGCAAAGTTATGTATAACAAATAAGGGTTTTTACTTGATGCTAACCATACCACAGGCTAAGAGAGGTAGCTGGCTTGGCTGATAAATTATTGTGTCCTATGATTTTGTTTGTTTTTTTTGCTGCCCCAATCCTGGCCTCATAATTTATCTGACCTAGGATACAGCCACTAACTGGAAAGCAAGAAAGAAACAGACCCAAGTGTTGCCCGACTAGAATGTGACATTTTTTCTTTATCTATTTAGTTTTCAATAGAACCGATCACCTGAATGAACTGCATCTTTACATAGGTTCTCAAGGACTGCAGCTGTAAGTTTCAACAGTAAGAATTAATGGCATTCATACCACTATCATTTATGGTAACAGAGATGTCTATTAGTTGAATCCTTGATGATATCTGCATTACAGGGATAAAATAATTTACTTTCTGCTCAGGATAGAAAATATACTGTCCAACATTTTTATTAAAAGTATGGATACAAATATTAAAAGCAATATTTGCATCCACATTAACATGAAAATCTATGAGTCAGTTACAACCTCTGACTTTCCTTTTAAAGGTCTGGTCTGCAGCATGACATATACTAATAAAAACATGGCAAAGAAAAATTGACTTTCAACTTTTTATCTTATATGGTAGAGAGAAAATTCCACCTATGCAAATGGCTATTGTGAGGCCAGCAGAATGCTGAAGTAGCCCTTAAACTCCAATGTGGAGACTAGATACAGGGCCTTTATTCCTAGATGATTTCTGTACAAGGATATTATTTAAAAATGAAACACTTTTCCAGGAAAATACCACAGTAGAAGGAGATTTTTTTAAACTACCACTCTTCTCCAGATGATTAAAGTCTAGCTCTTAACTTTATCTGGATATTTGTATTATCTAACTCAGAGCACCAAGTAGGTCCTTTAATCTAAGCTAGTGCCTGCAGAGATCTCTTTAATTCATACCAACACACTTTCCATCTTGAAGAACAGTAAGCCTGTTTTGAAATAATAGCAACTGACCATCATGTGGGCCTGTCATTATCTCTGAAAACTTCCCTATGGATTCCATAGCCACTTAATAATTTAGGATGCTATTCTCCAAAGGTTGTGGGGATTCATTCTCTCTGGCTAAGTATACCCACTTAAAGTGACTGAGATGGTTCCAATATCAAAAGAAGAAGAATGAGTACAAGCTTCTTTTTTTTGCTGATGTCTGTAAATTAAGGCATTTAATTCTTATATAGCAGTGAATAGAAGATGTTACAGAAATAGTACTGAAACTGTGATAATTTAATTCTAACCAGAATGGGTTTATATGTTCTGAAGTTAACAACAGCTTACATCCAAAACTTAGCGTAGCTTCACTGCTTCTGACCATTCCAAAGTTATTTGCTGCTATACAAACATATTTTCCAGCATCCCTTGATTTTTCTGGGTTATTGATAACAAGTCTGCCTCCCACCATGCTGTAGCGATCCTTTGTTAAGTCAATATCCCAGTTGTTTATTTTCCACCTGTTAAAAAAAGAAGAAAGTTTAAAAGTTTACTATTTGAAATATGATATTCCATACAGATTACTCACAAGTAGCTATGAATTGCAAACAACTATGACATACTTTAGAACATACAAAGTCTCATACTAGGTCAGACGAATGGTCCTTTTAGCCCAGTATCCCGTCTTTAACAGTGTCAGAGATGAATATTATGAGAGCACTGAATCAGGTATATCTGGAGTGATCTATCCCCTGTTCATTACCCTCTCTAGTATCCATCATCACTGATTTACTCGCATTTGTAATGGTCAAAGAGAGTTGTTATTTTATTCATTTCCAGAAAAGGCTTTCAATAAGATTCTCCCACCTGCTCTGGGTATGTAGAGACTGAGGAAGGCAGTCTAGGCCTAAGTTGTAATAATATTTGCTGTACAAATCCCACTGAAAACAGTGACAGGCCAGCTATATTATTGTCTTTCCTTATGTAACAATCTTGTTGAGGACTCCTTCTCTAACTGCTGGAAAGATGGCAGGGGACACTATATGAGACTGGATAGATGAATGGATAGATGGCTAGGTCAGATTTTGTATTTCAGAAACTGTAGCGGCATGAATGCTTTATTTAATAAAATACTATCCCAACAGAATAGGAACATAGTCGGCCAAATTCACAATATAACTCCATGCAACTTCACTGGATTTACACAATTGTATGAACATTAAGCGGTATTATTGTATCCACCAGGGGGAGCCCATAACCTTGTTTGAATGTAATGCATACGTGTAGTGAATAACCATAGAACTATAATTTAAAATTAATATAATAGGCATGAAGTTAAATGTCTGCACACCATTTCATACCAAGAACTGAAAATATAAAACATTTTTTTGAAACTCAGACTGCAAACTTGACATTTTTGCATTTGTGTCAAAATGGCTTATTGAAATATTTATGCTAAATGCAATATTTTCTTGGAAGCTGAAATTAATTATGTATTTCAATTTGATACAGACAAAGAGAGAATACAGAAAAAGGTTTTAACAGAATTACATAGCAATCTGAATAAGCCTTAATAATTCAAAAGAGGAGACTTTTCTAGGATTCTACAAACTCTTTAATGTTCCTAGAATCTTAAAAGGTGCGACTTCATTGCTATTAGAAAACCCACATGTATACATTAGTAATAAATTATAATAATATCTATCTATCTATCTATAAAATATCAAACAAATGGGCATCAGTGGGGAATCAGAAACAAAAAACAGGATTTTGTTCTAAATTTATAAGTTTGAGGTCAGCATGTCAGCACAGAGTCCTGCTTCCCTGATCCAGCTTGATTTTCTTTCTGTGGGAGCATGATATAATTTATGCTAATTTGTAAAATAAGGTTACCCGATATACCTATATATATACACCTACACACACACATCTTGCCAAAAAGATCTAACATCTCAATGGAGTCATCAAAACTGAGCATAGGAATTAACATGTGATCTTAATGATTTAAATGTCTTCTCTTCTCAGGCAATCCATTTGCAGCTTCAGAGTGCCACTTCTGGAGTGCATATGTGTCTCTCCCTACAATTTCAGGGTTAGCACACAGGTATGGGATGTGGGAGGCCCAAGGTCAAGTCTCTGACTGTGTGATCTACAGTAATCTGGGAGAAAAAAAACTGCTGTGAATCGGCATACCTTGTGAATCAACCTTGCTCGTCACAATCCTAAACCACTGACCCAACTGCCAGGTATTCATAACTACCTGCCTGCCAGGTGAATTATACTGGAGATGTGCAGTGACTGAAATGTATGCTCAGCTCTGCAACTCAAACAACAGTTAAAAGTTTACTTGTAAGTAGGAGTGGGGATTGCTCTGGCTCGGCAGTTCATTGACACTTGTCCATCTGATGATTCCTCCGGGTAGATGGTATCAATAGGCTGCTCTTCAAAAACAGGTCCATAGCCTTTATTTCCTTCCTCTGAAATAAAGTTAATAATTTGATTACTTAATGTGTTAAGGTAAATTCTACTGCCAATGTACCCAATTCACATCCTTTTTAAAGCACCGTGCTTGTGGATGATATTGTACCATTAACTTTGCAAAATGAGGCTCTACTCTGCTTCAACAAAATAAACACAAAACTACTGACTTTCTATCACCACTCTCCTTTGCTTCATTCCAGGAGTCTCTCTTGAGGAAAGAAAGAAATTTAAACATCATTCCCATTCACATCTTGACCTCACTGCTGATACTACCAGCCATACTGACAATTAATACCCAGGCTAGTGGAGGTATATGTGATTTGGACATCTATCTATCTATTATGAATGCACATGAGACTAATTCATGTTGCACACGCCTACAGACTTGCATCAAATGGGGCCAAATACAAAGCCCTGAGCTAAGATTGACTAGTTATCTATCTTATGATCTACTGACCACCAAATGTTCTATAAATTCAGAATAAATCTTTAGTGTAGCACATAAATAAAGAATATTAAAGGGGATTAAGATGACCCTTATTAAACTTCTCATTCCATATAGGCTCTATGAAAAAGAAAAAAAATTTGTGAATTTGATGTAAGATGCTGTAGCCAAAGGTAAACTTAATATTATTTATTCAGTTAAATCCCTGCAAAATTATGGTTTAAAAAAAACCAACCCCTTAAAATTGCAGTCAAGCACTAAAAGGTTAGGAAATGCCAAAAGTAACATTCTCTCTGCAATAAAGGGTGCAAACAAGTATTCTCTGCACCTGACTTAGGTCTAGGTGGCTTACTTTAATGTGCTGCCATTTGCTGCTTCCAGGAGCCATACAGGGAAACCAGTGAAAGTAACTTGGGGTGGGAGAGGAGTGGGTGAAGTTGGGTAGACGGGGGGCTAGCAGGTCTGTGGGGGAATTTGTTGGGTTGTGGCTGGGCTTTCCCAGCCCCAGGGCTGTGCTGTGAAGGGGTACAGACACTCACAAGTACAGGTTAACCCCTTCATAGATTGAGTGAACTCAATCTCAGTCTAAATTAGTGCACCTACAGAGATAAACTAATTTAGATTGGGTGCACCAGTTTTGGGCCAATTCAGTCCTCTGTATGCCTGAAGAATGGGTATTTAGATCTACCTAACGAGGGTTAGGTTAGGTCAATCTAAATGGAATGCCTATATGTACCCAAAATCAATGTTTTAAAGTACACTGGGGGGAATCCCCCAGAGGGAGCACTAACAGCAAAGAGAAACTATCTCTGCTCTCAGATCCAGTACTTGGTGCTATAGAGGTGGGGGGGGGAGTCATGTAGAAGCTATGGCTATGCCCCAACCCTGGGAGGGGTTGGAGCCTGAGCCACGGAAGTTGCCTGCCTCCTTACCTCCCCCATATACAATTCTAAGATGAGGGGCTTTTTTCCCATGTTAAATGTGGGGGGACCTCATCTTAGAATCAAGTAAATATGGTACTTTCCCTAATCTTTTTCTCATAAATGTCTGAACTATTTTAGCTATAGTCTTCCCAAAATGCAAGGAGCTTAGAATGGGAGGTGTTGGACATCACCCAGAAATTCCTAGTGTGGTGTTAAAAATTTATATATTCCTATTAACAACCTGTACGTTGTCCTTGCCAGAGATAAATGTACTTGAATCAAAGTGGGATTTTTGCAGTAATTCCTTAAAAATTGTGGCCTTTGATTACAATACACATATTTGAGATGAATGCTAGGCAGGCTTTATGAAATCTAAATGAGAAAACAGAACATTAAATTCATAGATAAATTCATGCAATCTATTTTTGTATTTCTCTCATCATTTGCTGATTAAAACTGTATTTCATAAAACAATAATACATTTCAACAATTGCACAGGAAGTATTTTTGTTCCTTGTACACAATTATTTTTATTACAGCACTATCAGGAAAGCAGGCTGAGAAAATGGAATAAACAGCCTGACCCTGCTCAGTTTGGAGATTTTCATTGTTTCCATGGGGAGTAGATTTGAGTCTGAAGCAGCTGTATGCTGTGGCATTGCCAGGTGAATTAATTTCTAAAAACACCTAAGTAATGACAGGATAAACCTGTCACAGAAGCAGATAATGATAACTGGAAGAATGAGCCCTGTAGCTTAAGAACTGTTTCATTTCTTTGTAATTGTATAAATACTCTTCATAATTCACATATTTTTAAATCAGTCAATATAACATCATAGACTATTAGCTCTTTTTGGTATGGTATGTATTTGTACAGAGCCTAGAATAATTAGGCTGCAAAGGTGAGCAAGGTTTCTGCACACTTCTGTAATATGAATATGAAAAAATAACCTTCAGCAACAAAAACTCAAACATGCAGCACACAATGGCTGACCTACTGTTCTTACCTTGGGATTATGATGTTACAACTCATTCAGGCATTTCATGACATTTTCTTCTAATGCCAACAGCACTCATGATTCTACCATGGTGATGATTATACCATAGTGAGTAACAGCTTTGTGAGCCTGTCAGTGTCAACCTTACTATGTAATGACAATTCTGCTGCCGATGTCAAGGTCAGCAGGGTCAAAACAATGGGCTCCAGATCAAGAACGGCAAATGAAGTGGACCTTTCATTCTCCATCATGCATTAAGTATGGATCAGTATGTAAGAGGCATAAAGAACATGGCAATATGATGAGGCCATGGTAGGGACCGGAGGACTGAGCTTAATATTACACTGATGTTGCTCCATAGCAGGTAGTGGAAATGAATTTGAGTCTCAAGCATTTTATTATTTCATCATGCAATCCTGCCCATAGCTCTTGTCAGCTGAGAAAAAAAAAGGTTAAGTCCTGTCTACACTACAGCTCTCAATATTGCTACTCGTAAGGCAGCTGTACTGGTGATAAATTATGTTCCCATTTTTGCCAATATAAAGATAATAGAGATTAAAGGAGTGCTGGACTTTAGAACTAGAGTGTTAAAGACCTAATACATGGGAGGAAGGGATGAGAAATAAGGGAGGGTAATTACACGTCTGTGTTTTTATGATTTTGACTCAAGGCCAAGATAAAGCTAATTAAGCAAAATCACTTAAGTAGCATTCTATTTAATAAACTCTAAATGAATTATTTTTTAAATAAAAGAAATATTTACTTTAAGAATCCATTTTATAAAGGGGCAAAAAAGAGAATTTTAAATATGACCAAAACTTTGCCTCAGTGGTCTATTCAACCACTTACACAGTAAGCCTAGAATAAATGTCATACCAAAATGAGCATTGATATTAACTAGATTCCAATTTCATGCTTTGCTCTCATGATAATCTTTAATGTAAAATAAAGGTATTTAGTAATGAAGGATATTTTCTTTCAGAAAGTGCAATAAGAATATTATGAAAAGGTACATTCATTTATATATTTTGTACTAAATATCTCAAGTAGCAAAAAATAACAGCTATGTATCACATACTGGTAATTTACCTAAGAAATCTACAAATCACTTTTATCTCTCAACTCCTTTGACGATGTAGAACCCGCAGACTCTCTTTATATGAGGCTGTGGCAGAGCATTATGTGGGTTTTACCATCCACTGAGGAAGTCCACTGGAGTAGAGGTAAGGTAAATATGTAGTGTAGAGATTTCTAAAATTCCTCATAAGTAATAAAATGAGAAATGCTCAAAAATGTGCTTGGTGAGTTGTGACACCATCAACACCATTCATACTGGAACATTATAAGGAGGGGAAAACAAATATAGTATTTCTGAGTTTTCTGTAAGTGAAGAAAGTTATTTCAATTAATAGTAAATTTTACCTCTTATTCCTGCTATCTGAGGCATCTAAACTGATTTCTAATGAGAGCTGGATTCTCAGGAGTGTAAATATCAATGGGAGTTGTGTGCCCAAATGATCTAGGTGCAATTGAAAATCTGACCTGATATATTTTTATTAGTGCTACATGAAGATCTATTTAGCACATATCCATTATATACACACTTTCACAACATGAAATCTGAGAGAGATTATAAAACATGGCATCAAACACATTTAGGAAAAGAGAAAAAACTTTGAAAGACTACAAATATGTCTGTAAATAACAATCAGAAGCCACCCGAGGCAGTAATTTTCAAGTCATGTCATGATATTTTGTCAGAAGTATGAAAAAGCAGTAGTAATCAAAAGGCTTACTCAGTACCTACTAACTCTGAATATTTATTTCACATACTATTCATACAGAGAAGTTGAACATGTCTTACAAAAATAATTAGTTCAAGCAACTATTGACCTTGCTGAGGATTTCAAGTACAACAGAAGATAAATTCTAAATATTGATATTGTTATTGTGCATTCTGAAATTTCACATGTCCTATAATCTGTACCAGACCATGGGCCAAATTCTTTATTAATGTAAATGGCAAATGTTATGCATTAACAGGGAATGGTCCTCTATTTAGATATAGAGGAACCGATTCTCAAGTACACTAGCACCCGCTTTGAATTACCCAGGAAAAGCGGATGACACTCAAATGGTAGAATCAAACCACATATCATTTACAGAGAATTCCCCTAGTTCAGAGACCCCTCCTACTGGTGAATTAAAGCAGTGCTTTGCTGCTACTGGGCTTTGAGCTTCTGCAGGCCCCATTTTTGAATATTTGGGACATTTGCCAGGGGGTTGCTGGTCTACATTCCCATATCAATTCTCCACAGGCACAGAATACATTGAAGACTTGACATCAGTAGTGTAAATTTAAAGGTGTCTCACAAAAGCAGTGAGGCTGGCCCTCAGAATCAGAAAGCTGGAACCAACTCCCTGATGCATAGTCTACCTCATCCTATGATACCAACCAGACTTTTGCCAGAGGAAAATCTCTACCCCAGAGACAGGCAGTTACACTGAAAGATTCTTGTATGCTATGCACTATTGTGTGGTGAGCATGTATCACTTTAAATTACTTTTGAAGGCTGATCACCAGATAATGGATTTGTAGTTCAAAGTTTTCTCTTATGCTTTTATTAGCAGTAAAGCTGAGCAGGTACTGTTTAGCCTTCTCAGGAGAACTACCACTATAGTAAGCAATAATTTCAAGTAAAAATATTTGTTAAAAGACACTTACGTGTTTTTTACAATTTTTATTTTTATTCCCAGTGTTCTTGCCATTGCTTGTTATGCTGGGAAGGGGTAAGAGAAAATCTCTTTAATTCACTATTTAATTACATAGTTCCTACTCTCGTTAATACTCATGACCATTTCTGTATTTAGAGGTTTGGCCCCAAATTGATCCCTGCTGTAATTTCATTAACTTTCATTTATTATGCTGGGCATGACTCTGGCTTACTCATAAATAGTCATGGAGTCTGACTTGATGCATCTCCTTTGAATCGGCAATTAATTCAGTAGGGTACTACTGGCATTATTATTATTAGGGCAATATTTGCCTGTTATATGCAACTGATACAAAAAGACCCCTGAAACAAAGATTGCAGATGCTGGGTGGATTCTTTGTTTCTTCTAGTTAAAGAAACAGAATGAATGCAGTATGTGTGGTTGACTGTGAAGGCTGCTGAACAGGAGAGTCTAGTGAAATTATTGTATATTAATGAGGTTTTAAGTTACATTGTTTACCAAATAACAATTCAGTTAAACTTACAGTCATTCAAAAGAACATTAACAAATCATTGTTACTGCTACTAGTTACTGTTACTAGGCTGGTTCCAACAGTATTTTAAATTTACTCAAGTGTAAATTTAGAGAAACTCCAAGGATTTCAACAATCTGGACATCTATCAGTGAAGAATTCATCAGAGACTAGCTAATTTCATGTCCAGTAAACCAAAAAATTGGCATCATATGGCAACAAATTTTGACCTATAGAAATCTAGGCTGCATGTGAATCAGAGCTATAAAGAGATAAAGGGCTGCTGATTTGAACAAATGACTCCTAATTAATTATCATCACATATAGATGTTAAACACCAACAATCTGTCCTTATCCAAAGAGAAAAATGTCCTGTATTGATATTTGTCAAATCTGCTCTGTCCATTTCAAACAGAAAAACATGCAGACATTGATTGCATTAGCATTTATTGTTATACCTCATTTCATATTGTATATTCTTCCCAATATGAACCAATGCAAACTGAATTTCAAAAGGCAGTAGATGAAATACTGCATTACAGAATAATAGTCTCATGCTGTTCTCAGCAGGATACCAACTGTGTCAAACTTCGTAATTTCTCCTGAAGTGTGTTGTTATAATAACAGAATTCATCTTTGAAAACTTGCCTTTTGCCTATGTACAACTTACTTCCAACAGCTGAGATCATGCCTGTACATTCAACTTAGAGGGGGGCTGAGCACTCCAGAGACTGCACTACAGCATTTATGAGGTGCAACTTACACCTACAACTGATTCAAAGAGCAAGTCCACAGCACTGCTTTCTCCCTGACCACCGTGAGGCATCATGTACCTCTGTAAAGTAGGAAAAGGGTGATTTCTGAGACCCTGGGGTATAAGTGAGATGGAAGGTTCTTAACTCCTTGTCTGCACCACACACCAGTGAAGGCAACAAGCAGAACTTGGTCCTTATGCAGGGGTGTTTTGAATTAATCACTGCCATGTTTCTTCCCATAAGCAAGCCAAGGAACAACAGAGAGGAAAAACAAGGGCAACACAGATATTTCCATACTGCAGCATCAAACCACAGGTCCATATTGTTCAGTCTGCTTCTCTGCCTGGAGCCAGCACTAAGTTTCAGAGGAAAGTAGAAGACTCCTGCAGAAGGGAAATGTGGGATAACCATTTCATTTCTCAAGATTAGGTTCCACCCGGACCTCTGTTAGATTAAAACTGCCTTATAGCCAGGCTCCATGAGGCTTAATTAGCCCTTCCACACATTTCTCATCATTACTGTGTATGGTAACTCTGGATATTGATGGTATCTAACTTTTGGGAATCTCGCTAAAGTCTTGGCCTGAACAACTTCTTGTAGCAGCAAGGTCCACGTTTAATTATACACAGTGGGCTTTACATGTATGCTTTACTACAGTATTGCCTAATTAGTTCCTTAGTAAAGCATCACTGTCTACACAAACATATTAGGGCACAGTAGATTAATTCAATCTGCTGTAAAATAATACTGGTGGGGAGAGCAGTATCTTACGGCGAAGTACTTATCTGTAGTGAAACAATCATGTAAACCTTGAGCCGAGTGTACAATGTGCCCAGTCAGCCCAGGCAGCAAGGGGTCAGACCCCTGCTTGCTGCCGAACCACAGGGCTCCGCACACTGGGTCACTCTTGTGCCCCAGCCAGCCCCTCTGCCACCTGTCACAACCTCCCCCCAGGTCCCATGCCAGCCTGGGGCTGCTCTGCCCAGGCTCAACATGCTGTGGTCCTGGGCGCATGTGAAGACACTGCACCCAGGAGCAGCTGACTCTGGCACAAAGTGTGCCAGAGCTTATCACATCACCTTAATGGCACGTGTAGATATGCCCAGTATGAATACCTATTCCCTCTTGAAAGGTTTGATTGCGTATCTTTCTAGTCTCATTAAATGACCCCTTGTTATGCAGGAGAACAGACGATTCAGATATTTAATGCTGAGCATTCACTATTTACATGCTTTTATCATGTTCCTTCCTACCTGTCTTCTAAGTTAAGGAGCCTGTCCTTTTAATTTCCCCTCCTATGGGACTCTTCTGCATCCAATTGCCCTTTTCTGAACTTTTTCAGTTCAGCCATGTCTTATCTGAGATTGGCTGATCACTACCAATGTTCCCTCTAAGGTTTAGCGACCCGTGGGCAATCCTGGTCGAGAGTGTGCAGGTATCTCAGTGTGCCCGCTCCTCCCCCCTCCTGCAGCAGCCTATGGCCGGGTGGGGGCAGGTGGCAAGCAGCCGGATGTGAAGCCGGACGTGAAGCCAGTGGCTCAGCGTTGGCACCCCCTTGCTATGGCACTGGGTGTCCCATCCCCAGGCCAACACCCAGGGTCCATGGCCACCTACCGCCCCTCCATTGGTACGCTGCTGTCTTCACAGCATTGAAATGTTATTGCACGGCATGATTTTTTATTGTGTGCTGCTGTGCACATGCACAGCTTAGAGGGAATGCTAATCACTACTATGCAGAATATTCTAGATGTTGCCACACTAATTGATTTAAAATAAAGGTGTTATATTCTCTGTATTAGTCTTCCTTCTTCATGAATCCTAGCATATTTGCTTTTCTGATCAAGTCTGCACATTGAACAGAGGTCTTCATTAAGCTGTCTCCAGAGATGTCCAGGTTCCTTCTCCTCGGTTGACATAGCAAGGCACATGAGTAGTTTAAGTTTCCCCTCCTATGTTTATTACTTTTTCTTTACTGATACTAAATTTCACTTGTAATTATCTTGCCCTCTGATTTAGCTTGTTTAGATCTCTGAAGTTTCTAAAGCAGGAAATGGCAAACCTATGGACTGCAGGCTGGATCCAGCCATTTGATCTGGCCTATGGACTTGAGGCTTCAGCAGCTGATTTGGCCCAGTTTGGATCAAAGGCCGGTAGGAAGGCACAAAGAGGGCAGATGCTAGGACCCAGACACCATTGACACTGCTTTTTTCCATGGCAGCACAGGGAGAGTGTCTGCAGCCAGTGCTTTTCCCCAGTGGCAGGAGACTTTGGCAACAGTTGCTTTCCCCTGCCCCTGTGGAAATGAGCGCTGGCTGCTGACACTGTCCCCATGGCACTGAGGGGAAAAGGCTGCAGATACTCTCGCCATGCCACTGAGGGGCTGCAGTGGGTGGGTTCTAGCACCTGCCTGCCATGCACTGGCCCACCTCCAACCCATACTGAGTCAGTCTGACCCACAGCCTGAAAAGTTGCTAACCCCTTTCCTAGAGTTGTCCCTAACCTGAATAGTTGCCATTATTTTCCATAATTGTTCCTGTTATATGGATCCAGCATACTCACTCATGCTTTTACAGGACCCTGCTTCTGGTAGAATCAAATATCTTGGTTTTTTTTACACCTTTGTTTATTTGTTCTTTGTGTGCCCCCCTGGTCTTGAGAAGGCACTCCCTAACCACCTTGGAGTGTGCGCCTGGGATGGGGTGTGACACTTGGTCCTGCTATCTCAGTGGCGAATCATGTTCTCCCCAAGGGAAACACTGAAACTCTTCTGCCACGACTTTGATCTTTCTTTCAGTGGTGGGGCTCCCTCCTGTGGCTCCCCGTGGGTCAGTCACACTCCCTAACAGGCATCTTTGGGCCTCTACCTCCCCTACATACCAGCCATGCGCCAGCCTTCAGGACAGTTGCTTGGTGACCTGCTGGTTATCCCTCTGGTGTTGATTCCCATACTTTTCCTTGCCTACAGGGCCCTTGGTGCCCTTACCCAACTACAGGCCTCTTTGGGGTGCTAGGCCATCCCCGATATTCTTTAGCGCCTTCCTTAATGGTGCTGCAGCTTGTAGTGCATGCTTTGACAGTCCTTAATCTGAGTGCTGCTCTGGGCCCTGACCTTCCTTGAGGGTCCCTCTGGGCTACCAACAAAAAAAAAAAGATTAATAACAAAAAACAAAGGGGAGCAGGGCCTTGGCCCGTCCCCACTCACTAGCCCAGCATCTGTGGCTCCTAAAGTCCCTCAGCACCATCCTTGTCTTTTCAATGGGTTGCGAACCCCTCCAAGGAACCCATCCTTGGGCTCTTGGGTGCTAGTCGGTACAGTCTGACCCTGGCCTGTAAGTGGCAACCTTGCCACTTGCCTCTGGCTGTGCCTCCCCTGTTTCTCCTGTGCCACCGGCTTTTACTTCGGCTGGGCAGCGTTTGGCGATGACATCATCTGCCGACACCGCTTCCATCTGGAAATAAAGCTGGCTGGTGAACTGCACGGGCGTTCTGTCCCAGTGTGGCTCATCTGTTCCTTGTGCCCCTGTAACAGGTAAGTTTGCCCTCTATTCAGGGCTTACACTGCAGGGTCAGGTTGTCCACACTGTGAGTTCCGCCAAAGGGAGGGTCCCTCGTGTCCTCATCTTTGTTCCCCTGGGACACTTTGAAATTCCCATTGGCCCTTTCCTCTGGCTTACTTGTCTCCTGTAATTGATGTTCCTTTTAACTGACTTTACTAGGATTAGATGGCTGAATTTTGAAGGATTTCTATTGGCTCCATCAGCCTCTTGAACTTTGCCTTTTAGCCATAATGGTTTCCTCCAGGCCCTATAAGTGCCCTGTTTGTTCAAAGTTAATATTGGTCCTTTAAGCCAGTGGTTCTCAACAGTCATAGACTCCAGGTACCCCTGCATAACTTTTGAGTTGAATGGCACCTCATTTAAAAAATGAGGTGCTAGGCCCTGGAGATCCAGAGGTCAAAAAAAACTGCAGAAAAAAAGTGGGGCGACGCATGCGGAGGCAGCATGCATCGCCCAAAACCAGAGCCTGGCTGGGCAGAGCCACACTCCAGCTTCCAGCCAGGCTCCAAGCTGCAGGAGCACTGTGGCTGCAGCTTCCCTGGTCACCCACCTCTCCTACTCCACCTGGGGTAACCTGTCACGTGCCAGACGGCACGTGGTACAGGCATTCCCTGGGGACAACTAGCAGCAGCATAAGGTGTGCTAATGCTAGTTTTCCCTGGGAAACCAAACATCCATGTTTGTCTGGATGTGGCCAAACATCAATTTCGATAGAGTGACGTGAAAGTAATTTGTCTCAAGAGACAGCAAAGATCTAGTCTCCCTGCTTCATCAACATCCATCCAAATCACTTTCCTCTAAGTCAATTTATTTTATCATTAGCTAAATCAGTCCTAACATGTATCTAATTTATTTCTGAAAATCAATTTTATTCACATATTTAGAACAGTGTTAAGAACAGCAGCTATGGCTTACAATTACACCAACCCACATGTGACCTTATGTGTAGGTGCATACATGTTTGCATGCATGTGGAAGGAAACCAGAAATATGTAGTTCAACAACATAATTCATAAAACATGATTGTAATCATTTTATTTTACAACAAGGCACACTTGAGATAATTGGTGGGATGTTTTTTCTCAGATGGAAATTTAAATAGAGTCACAATTGCTTAAAATTTATATTAAAATCTGAAGTATACTTATTTATATTGTCTTATTTACATTTTCACTTATAGATTCTCTGCTTTTTACCAAAAGCTGAGAAGCCTAAAACCCTTTCATTGGCTTGTCTAATTTTTAACAAGGATTTATAGCACTCTGTCTCAAACCATAGGGAGGAATAAAGTATCAAAACTAATGTGTTGACAAGATGTAGTTCCATCAGAAAGAGGTAGAGGAGAATTTTCAGCTTTCTGCTGCATGGTTATAAATTCAGAGTCTATCTTCACTAACACTAACAGACTATAGATTTATATTTCTTTAACTATAAAACCTGCTTAGTTTCTTCCAGTTGCACATGCACAGGGTAAGATAGCTAACAACTGCTCTCTTATCTTTGGCAGCAGGTCTCAACACCTAATGTGAGGTAATCTTCCACTTCACTAGTAAGTCCATAACAGAAAAACCTAACAGCAATTTCTCCTAGTCTGGTACAGATCCAGGAGGAAGAAGGCACTGGTGGCCCACTTCTACTATTGCTGTAGAATCCACTTATTATCATGGGTGGTTTTCATCTGTTACAGCATTGCCTAGGAGCTTCAATGAGGAGTCAGAATGCTGCTGGGCTACACAGTGGACAGATGGAACAAAGATAAGGGCTGTACCCCAGAGAGGTTATTCTTCCAGTTTATGGAGCAAAGGGTACAGGTGCAGAGTGGCATGGCTCCTGCTCCCCATCTATTCCTTGAGTTGTCATATATTCTAAAGGGTATAAAGAGATAAAGGAAAAGAGAGAGAGAGTGTGAAGGCAGAGCCCTGGCTCCACTGCCTTACACAGGAAGAGGGGATTGCAGCAGTGTGTACCTTCTCTCACTCCCAGAGAAATAAAAATCCTCCAGACTGTCTCATTACAGTACTATTTTTTTAACCACACAACCGATACAGAATCTATTTCACAGTTGTTTAATACCTTCATTTCACAACATTTTCAACAGATCAGATGATTTATTACTTACTCTTCCAAATATGCCATTGGTTTAAAATAATGCCACAATGGATTAATTTCAGTCAGTGCAGGTATGGCATTTCGGTTTACAAATAATAAATCATGGCGCACAAATTTAATCTGAATACTGTTGAGTATGAAATTATGTACCCAGTTTGGTAGGGCTGTAAAGTTTGTGAAGCTCTCTAGGTCTGTTTAAAAAGGCCATTCACTATCATGTACAAATATACTCAGGTCAGGGGTGGATCCAGAGGTGGTGCAGTGGCATGGCTACACCCTCTTTTTGGACTGGACTGCATTACAGGAGCCTTTGGGAACTTGTTAAAGTCCCTAAAGTAGGTGAAAATACTCTCTCCTTTCCCCTTCCTATTCAAAGTCACACCCCTTCCCTGCACACCCAGCCTGCCTGTCCCCACTGTATAGGGGGTGGGGAAGCACCAGAGCCATTCCTGCCTGCTGCATGGTGCTTGGGCTCAGCTGGGCATGGGGACCAACAGCATCAGGGATGGCTGGGGGTTACCCTTCCCTGTGCCTCTGCTGGGGCCAGGCAGGGTGGTGGGTAACTACTCTCCAGACACCCTGTTGCTACTGTCCCCTCTCCAGCTAAGCCCAGCCCTTGCTCAGCCCAGCTAGCTCTGGACCTTCCCCAACTCTGAACAGTGGAGAAAGGCACATCTGCATGCAGGGGAGGGGGGGGGGGGGGGGGGGAAGAGGAGGGAGTGGGGCATGCCTCTGAGGAGGAAGGGGAAGGGAGGGAGCATTTTTACTTGCTTTAGGGGCTTAAAATGTCTCCAGAGGCTCCTGCAGGGCGTTCGGCCCACACTGGTGGGGGTGGAGGAGGCTGGGAGCAAGAGGTGCAACCACCCCTGCAGTATGGGTTATTGCTTCCACACCCACCTTTGGGCAATCATGGGTCCACCCTGACTCAGCTCAATTGTTTAATGTGAGTGAGAAAAGGGAAAAGAAGAAAAAGAGGAACAGAAGAAGGGAAAGGGAAAACCTAAAAGTACAAATAAGCCTGTTGTTCAGAGGGGCATGGGAAATTCGTGTGCACTTAACCACAGTCTATTCAGGAGATTTATGGCCTTCTGGCAAATTTTAGGAACCCTCTGAATAATTTAGCTTTCATTAAAAAAGCTATGACCAGGGGGTGCAGTGGTGCAGTTACACCCCAATTTCAGACCACATTAAGTGAGCAGCAGCTAAGGATTTCCCCATGCAGCCTGGCTGGAGCAGGGGGGACCAGCTCTGGAGCTCTCCCCACCCCTGGGGAGCCAAGGACAACAGAGGCAGCAGCAGGTGGGAGGAATGGGAGGGGAAGGGAAGGCACATGCCACTGAGCATGGAGGGGAAGGGAGGGTGAGGAAGTCTTACCTGTTTCACAGACTTAAAGGCCCACAGCTGCTACTTCTGTGGGCACTCTGCCTGTCCTGGGGGGATCTGGGAGTGGGGGTGTAGCTACCCCTACAGTCCTCAGTCCTGGGGAGCTGACTGGGACTCCATTTTAAGCCTATTAGTGCTCTTCCTTGCTCTGCTACAGAGAGTGTTTCTGAATATCAAGGTGCGTTATTCCTTAGCAAGACTTAACTACAATGAATCAATGTCATTTCCAGTTTCTGTCAGCTTAGGGTCTGAGGAAGTGGGCCAAATGCAGGGTTTCTCCTGTGACAAAAGACACACTAACCAGACAGTAAGGGTCAGTTCCTAGTTAACCTGATTTATACACATACTGGAGACAATTGCACCTTCCCTTAAAAACTAGAATAGAAGGAACATAATGTTGTAGCTCAAAGTAGGTCTGAAGAAGTTTGTGGGAATTCTACAGAAAGTTACTTAAGGGGCAGCAATCTACTTCAACAGCATCATCATGGACTTGGATCAATTTCTACAAAAAAAACCTTTTAACTTCAAGCACCTGGCACAGTACCATTGAAGACAATGGGCTTGCTAACATGCTCAAGGGCTTTGCTTAACCTTCATACATTCCCATGGGGTAATTTCCTACCCTAGATGCATATTTTGTTCAGTATTTTAAAGTTAATTCTAAACATTTTGCTTTTTAGGACATTGTCACTGGCACTGCAGTGCACAATATCTCCAAAGAACATCCAGCTTACATAAATGGTTTGCTCTCTGTGGATGAAAAACTGCCCAGGGTAATACTCCAGGTGTGAATATCTTTTTCCATATGGAGTAACAATTTACCCCAAGCCCATGTTAATGCATTGGGGGTTGTTACCCCAATGAAATTTCTGCATAAATGACAGGCCTAGACCTGTTTGGCCACTTTGGGTGGATGCATCTGAAAGGTCAGCATTCATTCACACCTCATGTCCACTTCAGGTATCCATGGTAACTAATGAATGGCCATCCTCTACTCTGTTTTTGCAGAAGATGTGGCAATCCCTTTTGCTAACCACTTTGTTTGCAGGCTTCAAGGTCATCAAAACACCCTGCCCTTTGCCAAAAAAAAAAGAGAAACCCTTTGTCATACTCAAATCCACCTCTGCTCTCTTTTCTCATGGCAAAACTCCACCTCACCTGCCCCTTTCATAACATACAAATTAGTTTGCCCCACCTTTGTTGGAAGTGAGGACAAGGAGCAAATGTACAGCAGAGAAGAAATAGAACAACATCATACTGCAATACAGCATACACTATGGAGTCCCCTTCAATGGTAATGGCTTGACCCCCACCATGCCCCTTTTACCTGCTCTCAATAAGCCCCTGCATGTGTGGTTTCCAAACAGCATCCACCCACATATGGCTTGCCCACAGAGGGTGGATGCTGGTCTCTGGCTTCTGTGCGTGGAGGAGCGGGCACTACGTGCACTGCCATAGGACAGGGCAGAATTGCTTCTGTGACAGGATAGGTGGACAAGCTTGTCTTTGATTGTTATTTATATGCATTCAGCTGTAATCAATTTGTCTTTTTTTCTGCAGTCCAGGATGAGAAGACAGTGCACAGTTAGTGCCAAAGCCTGTCTTGCACAGGTAACCAAGGATGACAGCAACACATCAAATGATGAAACCTTATCCCAAGGCAGTGAGGATGTTGACTTTGTTCCAGACTTGGGAGACTGATCAAAGCAAGAAGACCATGTGTCTATGGAAGCTTCATCCAGCTCAGATGGGGAGGAGTTGGTGCCACAAGCAGAAGGCTTGTGGCACCAACATTCCCAGGGGGAAAGAGAAGAGGACCAGCCCCGAGCCACTGTGGAAGACAGAGGAGTGCTACAGCAGGACGTGGAGCAGAACCACTGCCACCACTCCCAGAAAACATTGCAGATGATGACACCTTTAGAGGCAGGAATGGCAGAGTGTGGGAAAAAAGTCCACAGCTAGTACATCATCAGAAAACAGCCAAGGACATAGTCCATGGAAGTGCTGGGGCAACAAGAGAAAGTAATAAAGACACAGTGGTGAAAATGTTCTGCCTGTTTCTCACACAAGATATCCCAACTGTTATCAGAAGAGAAACAAACAGAGAGGCAGAAAGAAGATTCAGGGAGTGGAATGATAGCCATCCTGAAAATAAAAAGGAGTGGAAAAAGCTGGACAAAACAGAGCTGAAAGCTAACACTGGCCTCCTACTGCTGAGTGGTCTATACCATGGTGGTCATGAGGCACTGGAGGAGTTGTGGGACCAATGCACCGGGTGTCCTTATTTCTGTGCCACCATGAGTTTAAAATGATTCTGTCAAATCACCAGCTACCTGAGATTTCACAACAAACTGACACATGGGGAGAAGAGAGCAGTGGACAAGCTTGCTGCCTTCAGAGATATTTGGGCACAATTTATGGAGCAGCTCAGGAAATGGTATATTCCAGGAATACAATTGATGGTTAATGAGCAGAAGTATATGCTCAGCAAGCCTGCCAAATATGGCTTGAAAATTTGGTGGTGCTGTGATTCAGCAACATCATTTCCCCTGTCTGGAGACTTCCACCTGGGCAAGCAACCAGAAGGTCCATGCCAAGGTAATCTTGGTACCCAGGTCATTGAAAAACTGGTTCATCCCTGGTAGAAGACTGGAAGAAATATTGTGGGTGACAATTTCTTCATAAGCACTGACCTGGCAGAAAGACTGCTATAACAGGATTTGACCTATGTGGGTACGATTCGGAAAAAAAAGGCTGATATCCCAAACAAAATGCAAGCAAATTGAAGAAGGGAGACTTTTTCCTCCACTTTTGCTTTTGATGGGGAACTCACCCTAGTTTCCTATGCTCCAAAGAAGTCCAAAGTTGTGCTGTTGCTATCAAGCATGCACCACGACCCATCAGTGGGTGGAAAGAAAAGAAAGCTGGACATCACCCATGACTACAATAAAAACAAGGGTGGGTTGGATAACCTTGACCACTTGGTCTATATGACCACCTGAGGACAGAAAATCAACAGGAGGCCAATGCCACTATTTTTCAATATGCTCGATGTGGTTGCCACTGCCAGCCTTATCATTTGGCTAGGCCACAACGCAAACTGGAAGCAAAGATCACATTTAAGAAGATGGCGGGTTTGTTTGCAGGAACTTGGCCAACCGTTGATCGATGGACAAATAACATGAAGAATGATAGATGCACGTAATCTGTCTAAGTTCGTTAAGTCTGGTATGACTGCCCTAAATTACAAATTGCCACAATGCACCCCAATAGAGCCTTCTGCAAGCATGAGTGGACATTGTGTTTTTTGTCCAAGAACAGATGACTGCAAAACCCAGATGTGAAGATTGTAAGTGATTTGCTTGTGTGAATCACAGTACATCACTGCTGCTTTGTAAGGAATGCAATATTTAGTTAAAACAGTTAGGAAATGTTTTTGGAAGTAACTGTTCATTTGAAAACAGTATGAACTGAAAACTTAGCAAATTGTTCATTCACGTTTTTAAACTCTAAAAAAAGTTTAAATTTTGTTCATAGTTCTACTTAAATAATAGTTTGGGCTCAAATCATCATAAATACTTTTTCAAACCATCTGTATGTTTAATAAATAGTTTTTGGTACATTTATACTGTTGTTACTGGTTCCATTTTGTTAATGAGTGTGGGGTAACAATGAGAGCAACAATGTCAAATTGTG
This sequence comes from Alligator sinensis, assembly GCF_000455745.1. Lineage (NCBI taxonomy): Eukaryota > Metazoa > Chordata > Crocodylia > Alligatoridae > Alligator > Alligator sinensis. The sequence continues at coordinate 1,008,497 of NW_005841847.1, read as the reverse complement.
GGGTAACGAGTTACCCCATGAGAACAACAACGGTTATGGTTTCATGATAATGGATGAGGGTTAAGTGCCTAAGGATTGTGATCTCACACTGGTTTTACACTTGGATAGTTTAAATGACATGTTATTTATGCCACTGTGAGATCATAACCAGGCTTCTTAAGCTATTAAGACAGAAGAGCAGGTTCATAAACTGCCAAAAAAGACATTTCCAGTGAATTCCTAAGGATTTTAGAGAATTTACCACCAATTTCAGTTCCTTTTGAACATGACTTACATATGCACTAAAAAGTGTACACATCCCCAAAAAGAAAGTAAAGAAGAATTTATTCAGGAATCATTAATGAGTTTAAAGAAAAAAAGGAACGGTAAATGAAAAAAATGGAAAAAGAAGCTAATATAAATTATAAATGGTTTTGAAATTACTATTCAGGTATGTTTATTTTCCTTTACTCAAATAACAACTTTCATGGACCTTGTGATTGGTATGTGGGCAGATTCTTAAAATTTCATATAGAAAGTTATTTTGTAGAGAAACTTGAAATGAATCATCTGTAATCTTGCAGTCTATTTGTGTAATTAAATTACTTATGCAGGCTGCTGCTTGTACCTACTATGCCCATTCTTGCATTTCAATCATCTATCCAATTTGATATATAGGAAAGCAGAAGAAATCACAAAACACCCCATGGGAAAAATCTACTACAATTTTACTAGTTGTGTTTATAATGATTTCCTCAACTGTCTCATTCAAGTGATAAGTCACCAAAGCATGTTAGTCTAGCTGGATCTCAATTCACTTTATATATTCAGACAATCTTTGCCATTAAAATTGTCCCAGCTTACTATTAATATATTCTTCTATTTCTGTAAAAACCCATTGAGAAGCCACATGCCATCACTTCCTGCATTTTATGAGAGGTTTTTACTTCTTTTTTTCTGTATATATTGATCTATAAAAGAGCTGTTATGTATATATTTCTTGAAGCAGCTATGAAGGGTCATTTTAGTTTATTATAGAAGGCTGATGCTATATGAAGCACACATTTTTATAATAGAAAACATGAAATTCTTGTATAGCTAATCCAGATTTAACAGTAAGCACAACTATTTCATTCAACTATTATTGCTATTATTCTTATTATAGGTCTGAGTGGTGATCTTTCACATTTTCCGTGAAATACACAGTAAATGCCCACATTCAATTTCAAGATAGAATAACTATACAATTTAGAAGACTTCTTCCTTGACTTGTCATTTGTATATGCAGTAGATTTTTAAGTGACTCATGTGCCACACTGGGTATTAGAATTAGAAGTGATTAAATGGAAAAACTTTGTGGTTAGAAAGACAGGCATTTAACATTAGGTCACGTCGACCAAATAAATCAAATATTGTCTTAGTGAGTATATTTCTGGTAGGTTTCTGTGTGTGTGCGTGCACACACGCTTTCTCTGTTCCAATGTTCTTATTAATTTCCTAAAATTAAAACACACAAAACTGGGCAGTAACTAAATACTAAGTTTGGAAAGAGAGGACAAAACAAAACATTTAGGGATCCCTATCCCAATATCTACGGCACCCAAGTTCTTGGAATGAACTGGGTGGGGCTCAGCCCCATGCACAGTGCTGTGGGGGCAGGCACAGGCCAGATACAATCAATTGGCAGGCCAAATTCATCCCACAAGCTTTATTTTCCCCAACCCTGCTTTAGAAGGAGTGTATATGAACAGCATGTATCTAGAGTGGTCTATTCCCTGTCACCCTTTTAGGTGTCAACCCAAAAGATCTCCCTTGTCAGATCTTGTATGTTGTGGGTGTGGAAGGCGGGTGATCTCCCTACAAGACACTTTAGAGCCATGTGCCCACAGTCCCATGCATGGGGCTGCATGGAGCTCCCCCTGCGTGGCACATGCAGAGCCCTGCACCAGAAGCTCCACACACTGGGCTGCAGGTGCTGGCTCTGAAGTGCCCCACTCTATTCCCGCCCTAGACCAGGAGCAGTGGAGCAGCATCTGGAGTGGAGCATCCTCCCCACCATTTCTCCAGACTGATTCCTGGTCTGGGGAAGGTAGGAGAGCAGGGGAAAGGGGGCAGCTACAGGCAGAATGCCCATACTACTCCCTTTCCCAGAACCATTTCTTCTGGTGGTAATTTCTTAAAAATTTCACATTTAGAAATGAACAGCTGCATACTACCTCTCTAGACACTCATCTGGTACTATGCTCATAGGTATTGATCTGTCCATTGCTGGAGTATTCTGTCAGAGATTTTCATGTAGCAAAAGGCCAAACGTGTGCTGACACAACACACAGCTAGATTAACCTTGAATTTTAACGTATGAAGGTACGGAAAAGGCATGGGGTGATTCATTGCTGTACATGCTGTAAATCATCAAGCTCTGTTTTATCAGTTTGCCACTAAAAATTTGATATTGAGAATCTGATGAGACACTATATCCAATGTTATATAGAATAAGATTTCCCAATATTAGAGAGGCTTGGGCTCAATACCAAGCTGTTATGGAAAAGAGCCAAAAACTTCCTCCACTCGACTTATGGGAAGATAAGCCAGACACTTTTATGTTTTTGAGCATTACACTCATGAAGCACATCATGATTATTTATTTACAAATGTCAAGTGCCATCGTGGCTACACAGAGTGCTCTTGTAAGATGAAAACAAGAATGCAGGAGAAGAAATATATAGATCTTAAGTGAATTCACCCAGTTCTTATTTTCAGAGGCAAATGTTTACCCATCTTTAGCAACTGTGAATAATATCATGCTGTAGGAAAAAATATTTGAATAATGTAGATTCCAATCTGCAGTTTAGAATAGGTGGCTTTGAAGGTGCTGCCTTGGAAAAAACCCAGTCTATATGTAATTTAAAATATAATTTACCTGTAGTCACTCAAATATTAGATTAGTTTATTTTCCCTCTGTGCAACATGAGGGGTTGGGGGACAGGCTCGTCTTGCATTTGAGAATTGGAGGCTAGAGCCACAGCTACTGTCATGGCTACTGCCTGGTTGAGGCTGGGTTTCCTTGTAGAGTAAGACGCACAGCGTGTGGAGGGAGTGTTGGGGGGACTGCACAGTGGCAGGGAAGCTGCTGTAGCTCTGGCTCCAGTTCAGCACCTGGCCTGCCACTGCTGATTCCTGGCTGGGGACAGGGCCAGAGCCCAGCACAGTTGCAAGGGGAACAGGTGCCAGGGGGAAAGATGGTTATGGGTGGGGAGCAAGAGGTGGAGGTTAGGCTTTCTACCACCCCTTCAATACATTCCTCACCCCTTCCCCCCCCACCACTGGTGGGGGGATGAATTTAAGATGACCCCCTCCCCATCACTAATAAGATTCTATACACAGAAAATCATAACAAATCTATATTTTCCATATATAGAATCTAGTTATTGAGGGGCGTCTTAAATTTGGGGTTGTCTTGAATCTGAATAAATATGGTATTTAGTTCCATCATAATGGAGTGGGAATGCTGCATTTAACATTTAAGGGGGGGTTAATGTGCTATTAGAAATGTGTCAGTGTCCATAAATACAATCAGGCACTTCATAATACAGTTTAAGAGTTTCCATCCTCTTCAGATATTACTCAAATTCAGTTAAATGCTCAAGGAATATTAAGTCCAAAAAGTATTTCTGCACCTGGGCATAAAGAACACCCAGAACAATAATTCTACTTCGTAAGAGACCACATGACTGAATTGTCTTATGTAGTAGTTTATTGTTTAACCTAATAGTGTATTACAATGATAGGAAATCCACAATCTTCTCCCATTTTACCAGCAAAGTCCTTGATTAACTCTGGTGTCATATATTTGACGTGGAATTTTCTCTTTTATCCAAATTTAAAAGTTAATTTAGTGCATATAGAAAGTGATAGCATTGCAACTTTTATTTGCCTAAAGCAGTAATACTCAGCCAGCAGTGTCACAAGGATCCTTTGAAGGGTGCCACAAGGCATGAGGAGATAAGTGATGTGTAAGGAGAAAAATAGATAAGCGCAGGCTCAGGCTTGTCCCTGCATGGCCAATGCTCCACTTGCATTGCCTGCATTGCAATATACAGAGTACACTGTTATATATCATTTAGTTTTTGAAACTGGGTGCCACTTAATTTACAAAAGTTATGGAGAGGTGCCTCAAGTCCAATAACAGGTGCCCCGAATTCAAAAAGCTTGAGAACCACTGGTCTAAAGAACAGATACAGGACAGAGATTTCTGTACTTTTATAGTGAGGAATGGCTGTAAAAAGTCAGTTCTTTGCTTGTCTATGGGGTTGTCACAAGAATGCCAGTAAAAATTCACCGTGAGAGTTTTTAATGATAGTTACTTGTCTGTCAGGCACTTACAGCAAAACTTTTAAAAGTGGTCAAATGATAAAGAAGCCTAAGTCCCATTCTTGAAAGTGACACAGGAAACTAAGAACTTGTTCTCAAAGGTCTCTAATCCATCACTTTAGGCAATGACAGCCGTGATCTGGGATAGTTTGTGGCTCTTTCAGCCAGGCTTATTTTTAAATGTAAACAAACCTCTGTCCATCAAAAAACCCAAAATCTCCCAACTCATCTCAAGGAAAGAGGCTGGGAAATCTTCAGGTGGTGTGACCCTAATCACTCTTCACAGTAAGGCTACACACCCCATCTGCCCCTCTTCCATCTATGAAGCTCTCTAAAGTCTCCTAGCTGGACTCTGCCCTGCTCAGCAGGTCACCTGCTTGCCAGCCTTACTCAGAACAGGTGTGGCTATTCCTTGGTGTTCCTCAACCCTTAAAGAGGCTTTTGGGAAGTTATGTACAATAGGCTAGGTTTTTCCTACTAGTGGCCAGACTCCCTGACCCCAGCCTATGCGGGCAAGCCCCAGATCCACCCTGTTGCACAGGTCCTGTAGGCTGTGCTGCCCTGACCCCAGGGGCAGGATCAGGTAGCAGAAGCTGGAGGATAGAGTGAGAGGCTGGAGATCCTGGCTGCAGCAGTGCCAGGAGCAATGTGTAGAGATCTTTCATCCTATTTATTCCACTTTTAACCAAATATAATATAGCTTTCATGCACACAATAAAGAGAGATCTTTAGGTTTTATCGTTTGCCATTTGGGGATAACAAATAAAAATAAACCCATTACTAAAATGGAATCTTCATTTTCATCACTCTGTGGCAAGGCAACACTTGGGCCATTGACCTGTTTGTTTGACATCAGCTTGATTAAAATAAAAATCTAAAAAACAAAACACTATGTAGAAATGAAACTGAAATAGTTGGTACAAAATGTTCCAGATGGTATGAAGAAAACCCAGATGTGAGGCAATAAAAGGCTGTCAAATCTTATTGATAACAGACACAAAATATCCCTGACAGCTGGACTGCCAATCATCACCACTCTCTTCAAGAAGTGATTTGTTGCTTTCATTTGCCTTGAGCCTCTCAGAGTGCACTCTGAAAGACAGGTCATCATTATGATTGTCTATCAGGGGGATCAGGGTGTGAAACACCAAAATTACTTACAGCTTTTCAGTCACTTACATTTGCAAGACTCAATTCCAAGCACTGATTTACCTGGAAAATATATGTTGTTCCTATCTCATTGCCTGCCCATCAGCTACACTGATTCATGTAGAGATAACTTCTGCTCATCCAAGCAATTATAGGCTTCCCACTGACAGTATTTTTATGAGATTTTGTAATAGACAGCGAGAGCAATTGTCTTTAACTTTTGTTTTCAACTACCTTAAAGTCAGAATTTTTGTTCTGTAAGAAATACCAAAGTTCTGAAAGAAAAGTATTTCATTTTGGAACAAAAAGCAGATATCTGTATCATGTCCTTGAGAGGAAAAATCTAAAATAAAATACATTTAAAAGTAATCCAAATAATTTGTTTGAAAATGTAAAATGAAATTAAGCTTGGGATGCCAAACTCCAAGGTTTCTAGATTCTAGGCATCTTATTAGATTACTTTTGTAGGAAGCCATCTTCAGCAGGGATTATTTGGACTCCCAAACTCCAGCTACAGGACTGGAGCCCTCAAACCTCCATTGCTTCTGACTATGGCATGGACCTGGAAGTCCTAGTGCTCCCAACCTTTGGACAGCCTCATAGCAGGGTACTCTGGGGGACTAGAAGCTGGAAGCCCCAGGGTTTTTTACTACAAGGTAGTTTACAGAGGGGTGGGGCGTTGTCTCAGACCTCAGACATTAAAATTGCAGACTCCTTGGCAGGTCAGATAGCAGGAAACCAGGCAGCCTTTCAGAAGATTGTGGTTTGTTGAAAACTAACTGAAACCAAATTGTTTTTGCACAACTTTTTGGTTTTAGTGAATCAGCACCTTCGATGCCAACCTTTCTTCCCCCACTTCAAATCTTGGCTGTCTTCTTATAAAACTGAACTTTTGGTCTTTCTTCTTACACCTTCACTCTCTCGTCACTTCTGTCTTGTCACTTCTGACATCAACATCCTCCCTATCACATATGCACATTATTTTCAATGTCTCCTTTCTTTTGGCCTGCCCATGGAAGTTCCTTTTTACCTCGATGATACTTCTGTATAATCTTTTTTTATTTTTATCCATGTATTTAAAGCTTTCAGCATGTCCTCTTCAAATCCATCTTGGTAACAAAACTAGATTATTTTTAGGATTCCCTGATATTCAGGTTAAGGTTAAATACTCCCTAATATCCAAGCCAACCATAGCCAAGGATTCTCAGGTCTAGGATGGAATTTATGGTCAACACCAAAGGATATTGCTTGGACATTTTCAAGGGCCTAGGCAAAGCTGCAGAAGCATGGCTAAGCAGAAGGCCCCAAAGCCTGTTTCTGAGTGACTGTAGTGTGGACCTTTGCAAATGTGACAACTAGCTTGGTCAGCAAAATAAAGGAAGTCATTCACATGTCTAACCAAACACAATTAAACAAAGCAAAGGGTCTGAAAGGAGACATTATAAGGGAAGACCATACATTAAATAATCCAAATACAGTGTCATAGGTTTATCTTAAAATATTAGTAGTAGTGATCGATGTAACCAAATACTTTAGATGATACTTTGTTATACTAGAAAGATGGTTTTGTTAAGATGCTTAGATAATTTATAAAAATAAAACAGCCTTGTCAGAGAAGACCATAAACTAAGGTAAAGAAGAAACAGACCAGTGTTGAACAGCATTCCACAATGGAGAAGGAAACCCTCCTGTTTACTTGTCCAAGGATATAAATCCCAACAAATTGACACCTTCCAAGTCTACAAGAAATCTGCTTTAATTCAGTTCCAAAGTTTCAGTGAAACAAGGAAATTTAAATAAAACCAATCAGAGTTCATTTATTAGAATATTAGAACCAGCCATCTATAAATAATGGGTATAGGCTTGAGGGAAACTTGGAGAACTCAACAAATTCAAGAAAACCTGGTGCCAGTCTGCGTACCACCCTCTTTCCACTTTGCGAGTCTCCCCAGCTGGTAGAAGTGAGAATCTATGTTGGGCAGTCACAAATAGCCAGGAAGACTTTGGGATACATGCTTGTTTTTATGTTTTAAAGTGCAAGAAAATAAAAGGTTGGGTGGTAGACCCATTTCTGCCTCTTTAGTCAGTAGACTACCCACAAGACAGGTGGATAAAAATCAACAATCTTTAAAAAAATAAACTTATATAAAGATAGTTTTAATTTAAGATATGTTAGAGCTCAAAGATATCATCATGGAATAGGGATTATAACTTCTAATTATATACTATTTGAGACAATATATTCATGTAATTTTTTTGGAAAGGTTTTATAAATAGGTCACAACAAACCATGGACTATATTAGGCACCTAATCTTATGGGGTTCTCAGAGGCTCCTCTATAGACTAGTAAAAATTAAAGAAAACCACTCTACCCAAAGGGACTCAATGCTCAGTCTAGAAGATCCCATTAAGCATCTCTGTGATACTTAGTTTCAGTTCTCAAACTGTGGATTTGTGTCTCCAGAGATAACATCCTTGTTAACAGCAGTATATGAAGATGAGAGATAACAGACCTGATTACCTACCCATCAGCCCTATCGTCTCTCTGCAAGTTTGTGTAAACAGAGTCAAGCCCTTACCTCCCTCTAAAAGTGCAAAGTTTCAAGAAATTAAATGAATAGACAATTATTAGGGGTGGAGTAGACCTGGGCAAGGCAGAGGAGTCTAGAGATAAATGCAAGGAGGGAGGGACAGTAGAAGCAAAGGAGAAACACTTTGAACAGAATATCCCAGAAGTCTTGAGGGGTATGTTTCTAAGTATAGTCTCTCCAATGATTTGAGATCCAGTAAGAAAATGGTATGGTAGAAGGGAAAGCCTATCATGGCAGCAGAGTTGCCAAGTCATAAAAGAGAACCTGTTTGGGAATATTTTAACGGTTACATTAAACAACAAGAATGTACTTTTTGTAGAAAACAATGATTAAACTGAGGCTTCCTGACTGGTGATCTAAATCATGATTTAAATCAATTTGATTTAAGTCAAAGCCATCCTGCCACAAGGTTAGGTTACCTGTAATACAGGTAACAAGGACAAGAAGGTCCGTCTCTCACTCTTTTATTTGCTTACACTTTAAAACACTTTAGAACAGCCAATGGCCCACTGGTGCAGTGATTTAAATCAGCAGGGCCAGATGCTCTTCACCTGAGGGTGCTGAGGGAATTGGCAGGGTCCCTGGTACAGCTTTATGAGTGCTTATGGGGCTCTGGCCAGGTACCAGAGGATTGGAAAAGGGCCAATGTGGACCCCATTTACAAGAAGGGAAGAAAGGAGGACCCCGGCAATTATAAGCCAGTCAGTCTTACCTCGATCCTTGGGAAGATCTTTGAGAAAATTATCAAGGAACACATCTGCAAGGGCCCAGCATGGGAGGTAATGCTCAGGGGCAACCAACATGGGTTCATGGAGGGCAGATCCTGCCTGACTAACCTGGCTTCCTTTTATGACCATGTCACCAAGTCCTTGGATGCAGGCGTTGAGGTGGATGTCATCTACCTGGACTTCAAGAAGGCCTTTGACACTGTTTCTCACCCCATTCTCATAAAAAAAAACTAGGCAACTGCAGCATTGATGCCCACACAGTCAGATGGCTGGCAATTTGGCTAGATGGTCGCACACAGAGTGGTGGTGGATGGGCCATTTTTGACCTGGAGGGATGTGGGCAGTTGAGTCCCCCAGGCCCCCTCGGTCTTGGGGCCTGTACTGTTCAACATCTTTACCAGTGATCTGGATGTGGGTGTGGAAAGCACGCTGTCCAGATTCGCTGATGACACCAAGATGTGGGGTGAGGTGGGCACGCTGGAGGGGAGGGACAGAATCCAGCTAGACCTAGACATGTTACAGAGGTGGGTGGATGAGAATAGGATGGAATTCAGCACAGACTACTGCAGGGTACTGTGTCTAGGGAGAAGGAACCAGCAACACACCTATAGGCTGGGGAACACCCTTCTAGTCAACACAGTGGCAGAAAGGGATCTTGGAGTCATTGTTAACTCCAGGATGAACATGAGCCACCAATGTGAGGAAGCAGCCAGTAAGGCTCACTGCACCTTGTCATGCATCTACAGATGCATCACGAGTAGGTTCAGGGAGGTGATCCTTCCCCTCTGTGCAGCATTGGTCAGGCCACAGTTGGAGTACTGCATCCAGTTCTGGGCGCAACACTTTAAGACGGATGTGGCTAGCATTGAGAGGGTCCAGAAAAGGGCCACTCGCGTGGTCAAGGGGCAGTGGGTCAGGCCCTACGAAGAGAGGCTGAAGGGCCTGAATCTATTCAGTCTCCATGATATAAGGCTGAGAGGGGATCTGGTGGCCATTTACAAACTCACCAGGGGGGACCAGCGAAAATTGGGGGAGGCTCTGTTCCCTCAGGCACCACCAGGGGTTAATAGGAATAACAGTCACAAATTGTTAGAGAGAAGGTTCAGGCTGGACATCAGGAGGCATTACTTTATGGTTAGAGCTGCCAGGCTCTGGAATAGACTCCCAAGGGAGGTGGTGCTTTCTCCTACCTTGTGGGTCTTCAAGAGGAGGCTGGATAGATATTTGGCTGGGGTGTTATGACCCCAGCACTTGTTCCTGCTTGGGGTAGGGGGTTGGACCTGATGATCTGTTTAGGTCCCTTCCAACCCCAAGCACTATGAAACTATGATTTTCCTGAGAAATGAAAGCTCAACTTCAATGTTTAGCTCTGAGTAAGACGCAACAAAGATCTAAACACTACTAGAACTATGAAGCCTGTCTCTCTCCCTCTAACTGAATGAATATTTAATTACTTATATGAAGTGGAAGAATTCCAACCAAAGAACTGCATGAGCCACTCACCTCTCCCAGTCACCTCCACCCCCTGGAGAAAGCCAGTGATGGGTAGGGTACCCAGGTTCAAGCCCCCATTCTAAATCAAGCAGAATAGGAACTTGGTTGTGAGTCTCCTATATACCACGAGTGCTCTATCCAGTGGCCTACTGGCTACCCTAAAGCATGTGTGTGAAGTAAAGTCAACTAGGGTTTGGAAGAAAAAACGAAAAATGTCTTTGTTTAATTCTCACTGGGACAAAAGCAAAAGTAGAAATCTTTAATAAAAAAAAATACTGTTTTCTGGACAGCTTTTTTGGGAGGCCAGTACCCCTCCTGTCCCTGACTCCAAAACCCCCTACAGGACCCACCTCTCCTGCTAGGTTTACATAAAACTAACTAATAATAGACGAGGAAGGCTGACACTCAGTTTAGCTATAATTATAATAATGATAAATGCATAATAAAATTGCAAATACATTTATTATATTTTCTTTCTCCTCTCTTTGTCATTTATATTTTTAACTTGCTTGTTATTCAGGGTAGGCACTATCTTTGTATGAGTTTTTAAAGTACTTGGCATATTAAAACCCCTTGCTAACACTTATAGCAACATACCTATTAAACAAAGAAATACATTAATAAATCTAAGGGATGTCTTTTAAAAAAAAGAGCTGAATATTTGTTCTAGGTAGTTTACTTTTATAATCAAATTAAGACACTAAGTCCAACATTTACTTGGTTGTAGTACCTGATAATCAGATTAAACAAAAATCATGACTAGGCTATTTAAAATGGTATATGTAACATTACTGATTGTTTTTTACATATTCTGTGCAGGAAAGAGCCCAGGGTTAAATGAAAATAAGAAACAACTTATTCTCTGCATCATCAATGACCCATAGATCTGGACTGAGTGAAAGCTGTATGAAGAGCCTGAGATGTATAGTCATAGCAAGCTTTAAGTTCAAACATCCTTAACCTCTTAGTTTTCATTAGATTTTAATATATTCTCCACTGCACTGAGACACAAGGTAAAATGTACAAGATCACTCAGAATGTTTACTGGGAACATACTCATGTTCCTATGACTAAATTTAATTGTACTCCTCTGAGCTACAAAGTTATTTCTGGAAAGGCAGTCTTAAAAAGCAATGGGGTGGCAAGACATTGCCAATTAGGGGTGTGCGAAATGGACCATATTTGAATCGGATCTGTCCCAAATTGGGGACAGTGATCCGATCCGTTGATTTGGATCACTGTCCCAAATTTGACTGGGCAAATCCGAATCTGAAGATTCAATGCTGATTCGGAGAATCAGCGATTTGGCCATAGACACAGCTTTAAATGTTTTTTCTAGACACGTTGAGGTACCACGTGCAGCTCGTGAATGCTGCAATGGTGGGGCGGATGGAACGTACCACAGGAGCGTTGCGGGGGGGTCCCCCGGGTGCTCGGCAGTGAACCCAGAAGCGGACTGGACGTAGTTCCTGTCCACTTCTGGGTCTGCCAAAGAGCACACAGGGGGTCCCCCGCCATCCCCCCAGCTCAGCTATTGGCTGCAAGGGGACCCCAGGTGTCCCCCCCAGACCCAGGAGGCACCAGCTGCCAAGCCAGGGGGGCACAGGGGGCCCCCCAGCACACTCCCACCTGGAAGTGAACCTTGAGTTGCCTGGTACCTTGAGGTACGTAGAAAAAACATTTAAAGCTGTGTCTATTAGGGCTCTGTGAAGCTTCAGTCACTGATTCGATTTGGTGGAGATTTGGCCCAATTCGGTGGCCGAATCTCCAAATCTGAATCAAATCGAATCAGGAGACCCTTTAATCTTGGATTAAAGATTCAGATAGATTCAGAAAGATTTGATGATTCGGACATAGACAGAGCTTTAAACGTTTTTTCTACATACCTCAAGGTGCCAGGTGGCTCATGAATGCTGTCCCCTATTCAGGCTGAATCCAAATCCGAATAGAATACGGTCCATTTTGCATGCCCCTAGTATCTATGTCTGAATCACTGAATCTTTTGAAATCTCTCCAAATCAATTCAGAGGATTCCGATTCAATTTGGAGAAATTAAAGGATCGCCTGATTCGATTCAGATTCGGAGATTCGGCCACTGAATTGGGCTGAATCTCTGCCAAATCGAATCAGCAACCAAAGCTTCGCACAGCTCTATTGCCAATCACCATTTTTATTTTGAGATTTAATTCCAAAAATAACACAAAGGGGAAAAATAGCCAAAACAATCACCTAAAAGTAGAGGGAGCACTAGGCTACACTATGAACACCTCCTCCCAATTTGTTAATCAGTGGGTATGTCTATAACATTTATTGTGAAGACGTTTATTGTGGAGCTGACTAATTAGCTCCATAGTAAATGTCTCAGTGGGCATGTCTACATGTGCAAATGCTGCTGATGGGTTTACTGAAGAGTAATTTACTCTGGGTACCCTGGGCAGGCATCTACACATGTGTGCATTTGGAAGCAGATTGGAGAAGGCTGCTCCCTTGCTGGTCTCCCCTCTACAGCAACCTAGCCCAGAGTGCTAGCTCAGAGGCTGGCAGGGAACACGGGGCCAGGAGACAGATGTCTCCTAGCAAGGGTTAGGAGATTGTTCCCTGCCCCCATGAGCTGCCTGCTGCTGTGACAGGCTCTGCCACCAGAGCCCAGGCGGGGACAATGTCTCCCTGCACCACAGCAAGGTGCTCCCATCCCTGCTCTGTGATCATAGATCCAGGGCCAGGAGCTCCCTGCTACTGAGGAGCAAGGCATCGTTCCCATCCAGGATCTGGTGGTAGAGCCCGCCACAGCAGCAGGCAGCTCCTGGGGGCAGGAAGCAATTTTCTGCACCCTGCTGCCTGGCTGACTGGGAGCAAATCTGCTTCCAGTCAGCCATCTACACATGCCTTACTGTGTAGTAACTGCTTGGCAGTTATTCTGCTACTTGCATTTGCAGGTAGCAAATTAACTGCTGAGTAGAGCAAATTACTGTGCAGTAGGGGTCTGCACGTGTAGATGGTGATGTTTACTATACAGTAATTTGCTCTACTGCACGGTAAAGTATCTAGTGCAGTACAACATCCACAATCTGGCTTACTATAAGTAACACAATTCGCAAAATTATTTGCACACAGTACCTGAACTTGCCAAAAGCCATTTGAACCCATTTTATGTGATGCACAACTTATTTATTCTCCTTCTAAGAGCTAAATGTCCCTGGATTTAAAAAAGGAGTTTCTTGTATATTGGCATTACAGGACTGGGAGTTGTTGTATCATTTGTGGGGGAAATAAAGGGCATTTGGTTAAAGTAGAACTGAATTTTGAAATGGACCTTTGCCTGACCCCAAATTCCTTTCTTCTTCTAGGAGCTGAGTAGTCAGGTTTTGAGCCAGGAAATTTGTAGCTAGCTCCTGCCTCTATAAAGAGCTTGAACTAAAATTTTGGTTCTAAGTGTACCAAATTTTGAGGTGTTAGAAATTTGAATCCTAAAAATCTGATCTGTTATGGCACGGGACCCATCTCTACTTAATGTACAATTTAATCATTTACAAATTACAATTAAAAATCAACATATGCTGTACCACTGCACTGGATTATACAAGAAAAATAGCAGAATATCGCCATATGGTTAGCAAGTGCTGATTTTAAGGTTTTCTTTTTCTTTTCCAAATGCTATCCACAGCACAACTGCTCCAAATTTTACAGTCTCTCCTCCTTTAGGTATCTTTTCATTCTTTTAAGCAAACAGTTGTCTCCAACAGTTTTACATAAATAAAATCCTATAAATCAAGAGAAAGGATTCACTTGATTTACTAGACTACAGAGACCCAGAAGCAAATGGAAGGTCACAACCAGCATCAATTTTTATTTAATTTTTTTGATTACTGCTTTAGTTAATCTGTGAAACACTTTCTTTTTTTGTTATTCAAATTTAATATTTCATCACATCTGTACAAGTAAATTCACCTATTAAATATACCAGCATTGACCTTGAAGTGAATAGAACTGAAAAAATTAGTTAATTCATTTCACTAAAATGGGAGGTCATCTCACCTGACAGGCAGAAGATGAAAGGCACTGTAACAAGATGACTGATTAAGAGCCACATCTTCATTTTCTCTTTAGAGATGATTATTTCAAAAAGAATTCTGCCACAAGAACATTCAGAGAACTAATGGCACCTAATCAGAAAAAGAAAAAAGACAAAGAGTGAATAATTCTGTCATTAGGCAGTTCCTACACTGTAAGTTATTATATTTTCTATATAAAGAGTTAACACAGAATAGATAGTCTTTACAATTACAAAGAACATTATGAAATGGTGTAGATTGACTGAATGACCTCTCTCTATAAACTCAATGCGTAAGTTTATAGCATCTACCACCTAAGGGTTTCAGACCACTTAATCACTTGTCTGACCTCCCCAAATCTGGAAAGGGTTAAATATTAAAAGTTCTGGTTTTGGCCCATCTTAGAAAACCAAAACTGGAGAGGTTTGGCTGGACCCTGTTTGTATACACCCTTGTTTGAAGGATTAGGAAAAGGTTTAGTTTATAGCTAACAACAAAGCCCCAAATCCTGTAACTCTTACTCTCCATGCGTAGCACCTTACACTTCAAATAATCCTGGTAATGACTTCAATGCCACTGCTAGGAACATCAGAACGAAACAGAAGCACACTACATTTCTTGCAGAATTCCCTTGTTTGTGCAACATTTACACTAACTGAATCAGAGCTGCATAAGCTTTTGTGAGCAAGAGCTCACTTAATCACATCACACCTGATGCCAGGTGCATCTCTACCCTGCCTTCTGCCTGATTTCAGACTCACACACCTAACTATCTCCTGTGCTTGGGTTGCTCCCAAACCTGAGGAAAGATTTCACTTTTACTCTCTGACTCAAGGTGTAGGCTTTCTTTTCAACCTTGTTATACTATTGGTTATACTACAAGCCAGTTAACTTTTTGCAAAGTCCATTTGAAGGAGTACATAGCTTCTTCTTTTACATATCTGATTCCAAACTCTGGAAGTACCCAAAATTCTGTAAATCCTGCTCACATAGATTAGAAGTTTTCTTTCCTGCTAGCTGTTATCTACATCTTTGGGGCAATGAGTCACAGTCTTTGAAATGGGTAATCTGTTGTTTGTTTAATGGATTTCTTGACAAGCGTATATAAAGCATCCTTTACATCCATCAAATCTTGTTCACACTTCTTTCTTCTGATGATTGGTTCTGCACTGTCACTAGATACTTTATGACCTGTGAACAAGGTATATTTCCTACTCACTGAGGCAATATTTGCATAACCTAGCTATGTGTTGACAGCATCCATTTGGCCTACTTCTGTTTATGGGTTTTCCAAATTGCATTTCATTACATATATGTTGTGAGAGAAAATTGGAATGACCTTCAGTTAACATTTTCAAGAATTAAAAAAAAGAATACTGGAAAAAATTAATAAATATTAATTCTTAAAAGAATTTCATATAAAGTTAAACTCTTTTTTCTTGTTGTATCCTGGTACATTTTTGTAATAAATAATAAGGGTGTTATCAGCCCTCTCCTTTGCAGTTCTCAACATATTCTTTTCCAGTTTGTTTTGTCATGCCTTGGTGATTCAGATGTCTTCTGGCTTTTATTTGAAGGCCATGAACTTCTCTTTTCACGTGCTAAAATTTTTACTACACAGTGATTTTTAGAAAATACAAACGCTCTTTCTCTGTCTCAGCTCCTTGGGTTTGCCCTCAAGGAACACTTTTGCACGACATATCAGAGCTACTGATGATTCACTATCAAAACGTCCTGTATGTTATATGGATGTCTAATAGGAGGTAGCCTAGAGTGGCTGTAAGCTGTAATAAAGAAGAAATTAGCTGGCTAGAATATTTTCATTAAACCACTGAAAAATTATGGGACTTTGCAGAAAATAAAATAAAAAGTGAGGTCTGATTCTGCGCAATCTAGAAATAGATGCCCTCCCAATCTGAGATGCATGTACAACCAGCTTGTACCCTCAGCACCAGCTTGTAACCTGCCCCTGCTGCCAGTCTGGGCCCCGCACTGGCTCTGGGATTGCCTGTCAGGGCTGCACCATGGCAGAAGCAGCTGTGGCCCCCGCCTGCTTGCTGCTCCAGGCAGTGTTTGCCACTGCTGCCTCTGGGCTGCCCAGCACACGAGCTCCAGGCAGGCAGGCAGCAGCAGCCAACAGTATGGCAAGCAGGGGGGGCATAGCTGCTGCTGCTGTGGCACGGCCCCAACAGGTGAGCCCGGAGCCGGCACAGGGCCCAGGCTGGCAGCGGGGGTGGGCTACAAGCTGGTGCTGAGTGCGGGAAAAAGCAGCCCCTTACCCACCTTGTGGCTGGTGCCCCACACTGCAGCTGCTCGCAGCCTGCATGGGGCTGCCAGGGCCTGCTCAGGACAGCCCCGCACAGGCTGTGAGCGGCTGCAGCAGGGAGCTCTGACCCCGGGGCAGGCAAGGAGCCACTTTTCCCTGGGCTCCTTCACTTTCCCTCTCTGCCCCCCACCCCCGCAAGTTTCTGGTGTGGTGCAGCCGCATGGTCCCAGGCCACAAGCCCCTGCTGGGGCTTCTGAGTGTTCCCTAGTGTTGCAGGAGCCCACCAGGCTTCCCCTGGGTCCTACTGCCCCTGGTTCCTGTCATTTTTGACAGGAACCAAAGACAGATAAATATTAATTTTCTAAATTTTTGGGGGGCCCCGTGGGCCAGACAGAATAGCCTCATGGGCCAGATCTGGCCCGCGGGCTGTATTTTGCCCACCCCTGGTTTAGCCTGAAGCAATCCTCAATCACCTTGTGCCCATTATTTCTTGTCCTCCCCTGGGGGGCCTTGGTGAATAGATGCTTCCCCAGTCCCTGATGTATGCACTTTGTATACTTATAGTCTGCCACCAAATCCCTTCATAGTCTTCTCTTCTCCAGCTGAAGAGTCCCAAATCTTTCAGCCTCTCCTCATATGACCTTGTTTCTAGGCCTCTAATCATGTGCGTAGCCCTCCTTTGGACTCTCTCAAACTTCTCCTCATGCTTCCTAAAGTGCAGTGTCCAAAACTGGACACAATATTTCAGCTGCGATCTCACCAAGGCCAAGTAGAAAGGGAGAATGACACATCGCTGCTCGAGATGCCTCAGTAGATGCCTTGGTAGATGCGTGCCAGTGTTTGATTAGTTCTGCCAGCTACGGCATCACATTGGTGGCTTAATTTTGTTGTCTATCACGACGTCCAGGTCTTGTTCAGATGTGGTGCTAAAAGGGCCTGGCCCTGCCAGCACACAACTTCCAGGTGGGGCTAGATGACCTTCTGAGGTCCCTTCCAGCCCTTCTTTCTTACAATCCTAAAACATACAGGAACCTAACAACAGTCCTGAGAATTTTTGCTTATTTGAAAATGGGCCCTAGAGAAAAAACGAAGTTTTGACAATACTCTGAATACATATTTACCCTATGTGGAATATTTTCTCACTCAAAATATCCTCCCTCCCTGCCTTTATTATGGCTCTAAAGCTTCTTCCAAATCCAGATTATTGTCTCTTTTGCCCTGAAGATAATATGAAGGTGAAGTCTTAGATAACTGTAAAATGTTAGTATACAGCACCAACAACCGACTAATACAGCAATCCAAAATGACAAGAGCAGGTATCTGCGATGATTTAAAAGACCAGACTACTTCATAGCAGGTATGATTGAATTCCAAAACTATTATCTTGACATGGATATGATGCTCTGCTCGTCCTCTTTAAAGCAGCCATCACTGGTAGCATCAGTCAACACTTTCTACTTCTCCCACAGCCTTCTGGCATTTGTCAGTAAAGCCAAACATTTCCTATTAATCTTATCACACAAGTAAGTTATTTGCTCATTACCAATTCCAGCATGTTTGCTCAGTGGTGACGTGAGTTAAATTACAGTTATTGTAAAATGATGCACATGACTGAGCAGCAACCAAACGGTAATACAAGGAGCAATGGTAATTATATAGTAACTCATCCTAATGTTACTGGATCATCACCTAATAACTAAATTGGAATATAAAGAGTTGATGGGTTAAACAAAAGTTAACAGTAAGACTGTGTTTATACATTAAATTATAGGCGTTTTACAGGCCAAAGGTTCTTCCATTCTCTCTTCTAGTATTGATCTTTACAGAAATCAGGTTCAGTTCTGAAAGCTCTCTTTCTCCCCTGCCTCTCCAGATATTCATCCTGATCGGCAGAAACGCAGCCAGATCTCATTAGGAGTACTGCGAGTTGTGACTAGAAATCCCCATGCACTTATTCAACTGTGAGAATAGAAAGACACCCTGCCAGGATATAAAAGTATTCCCTTATTTGAGTTATTTTAGCCAAAAGAACTGCATATACACTACATCTAAATCTGATTCATCTTGGCTTGTGGAAAAAAAGTGAAGCATTTTGACATATTGTTCTGGCTAACGTCAGTAGAGCTCTCTGCTATTAAATGTGATGGTGCACAGATTACAGTCTATAGGACTAGAATATTCTGACTGAGCATGATGTTACTATCCAGCTGCCCAAGCATTAGTTCAAACTTATCTAAGGCAGCTAGCTGCAGTACTGAGAGAGACAGGATTGTGGCTGCAGTATGTCTATTATTTTATTAAGGATCAAAGGATTCTGCCTTGCAGTTCTGAACCTTTTTTTCCTCTTTAGAGTAAGAGTCCTTTCAGAACCTAAGTGAAAAGCATTCTCCCACAAAAAGGGCAGTCATTAGTGAGACTCACTTTCCCCTTTTGTACAGTCAGAGCAATTATGTGCCTGTGTACATTCCTTTCTCTCTCTTACTAACATCTGTTTCTTATAGCAACATATAATAATTCTAGCAAATAAACAGATTTTAAATCATGAATAGACAACAGCAAGTGTTTCACTGCTACACTGTCAGATGTAATTACTATTTAATGCTAACTAACATATTTATTTCCCTTTTGATTATTTTGTTTTCCATATAAGCCTGCTACAACTGCACTCTCTGGAATATGGGAGAACTGCTGTTACTTAGCTCTCTGGAGCTCATACATTTCCTACAGAGATGGGCAGAAAACCATTTAGTGAAGGCCAAAGTGGGCACTTGAAGCAACATCCTGATCAGGCATGGCAAAGAGCTGCAGCACTAAAGGGAGAAGTTTGGGAGGCACTGATTTACAGTCAAACTGGAAGCAGCTAGGGATTCTTTTGACTGAAATGATAGGTGCTCAATGAATATAGGTGCTACCAAGATTTCTGGTCACTGGGGCAGGATCAAACTTGTGGCTGATCTGGTGCCTCAAAACTATGTAATTCCCAGGTAGATTCATCCAACACCAAGCTGGATCACACCTTTAGGGAACTGGAAGAAGGAAGGTGTTCAGAATACTGTGGAAGAAAAAATCATGAATGTAAAAATCATGAGTGTAAGAGGAGGAGAAACAGGAGTCCACAAAATGAGGACACAGGTCATAGAGAAAGGGGTGATGTAAGCAGCAAGGAGAGTTGAGATGTA
This sequence comes from Alligator sinensis, assembly GCF_000455745.1. Taxonomy (NCBI): domain Eukaryota; kingdom Metazoa; phylum Chordata; order Crocodylia; family Alligatoridae; genus Alligator; species Alligator sinensis. Next base: position 988,687 of record NW_005841847.1, on the reverse strand, counting down.
GGCATGGCAAAATTTATAGAAACCTAAGAGGAATTTATATTTCTACAGGAAAAGTTGAAACCAATGAAGAGACTGAAATAGTCAGAGCAGCAGGGAAGGAAGATTATTTTATCTGTGGCCTGTTGGATAGTCTAGGCAGGAATCTGGGAATCTAGGCAGGAAGGCCTGAGATGAAGTTTACAGTAGTTCCAGGCAAAGATATATCAACCGGGGTTCTGGCAGGAAGGACAGAAAAGATTACAGATTTTTAAAAAAATGTTATAGGGAAAAGTAACAACATTTTATGAAACCCTGGATATGAGGAGAGAAGGTAATTAATTGGAGGAGTGAAAGATAATTTCAAGTCTGCAGCTAGTGATGGGAAGGGCACTGCAGTTGTGATTCTCAACCTTTATCATACAAGAACTTTCCTAGAATCTCCTCCCAATCAGTTGCTCCTGCTCTCCCCTCCATTCAGTACATGGGAATATCAGGGTAGTCATGACAACCCATGACACCTGTTTGTGATTCCTAGACATGAGGAATAGCCTTGTAAATGATGATGGAGTACATGGTGGGAAGGTTTTAAAAAGTTCTACTTTTGCCATATTTAGCCAACAAGAGGTAAATCAAGCTCCTTGTTGCCATCATCATTTACTAACATAGTATTATAATTACACATATTCATGGTTTGGAAGTGGTTAGAGACCTACCAATGATTCCATTCAGACTATACTATAAATAGATAAAATAATCCAAAGGAAATCTCCAGCTCTCCACCCTTTCTCAAAACATGAATATGCATAATTGCAATACTTCAGTAGAAAATTATCATAGTGGCAAGTTATAATCAAAGCTTTTTAGGAACATCATACTACTTCAACTTAATCAGTGTTTTGTATTTGTTTTTTATTTCAGCTTCTTCTTGTGATTTTGGTAAGCATTTAATTGTTCATTTTCTAGATATGCTTTGACGAATTGGCAGTTTTCATCATTTATAATTTATAAAAAACGAGTTAGTTTATCAGTTGTGATAACACCTGGAATTAATTAACCAATTACGTTTGTTTGGCTTTTTTAATTTAATGAAACCAATGATGTCTGTTGTACATTAGATGGTCTCTATCTCCCTTTAATCCCCACATTTGTAGCCTTAAGAATTCTGTGTGTCCAAATCAACACGGTACCTGATTTTAGGGAGCAGACTGTTTATTAGTCTAACACTGAGCAGGGGGCTATACTCAGGTTCTTTACAAGTCACAAGTTATGCGACTGACTTGTACCGAGACACTGTGCTATGACTCCACTCCAAAGCAATTTCCTCTGGGAGAGGGCAACAGAGGTCACACAAAAAATACTCAAAAGATTGGGGTAGCAAGCATATGGATGAAAAAAGGATCCAGCATAGGAATGTAGTCAAGACTCTTTTCTGAGGGTTCTGAAAAACCATAAGAGCTGCATTGCTCAAGCTCACTGCTAGAAATTCTCCTCTGCTCCCCAGCTGTTCATTTAAGCTTTGATGTTAGACTGAGTTAAATAATCACTCCAAGGAGATTTTTTTCCTGAAAGATAGTGGACTTATGCATTATCTGAACCAGAAAATCTAACCTCACACCCTCCCTCCTGCAATGGTCCAAAAGAGGTAGAAAAACATTATAGCTGTCTGGCCTTTTTAAGTTTTCTGGCTACATCAATTCTTTATCCTCGGACCTTCCATTTTGCTGTAGGGTTGGAGTTTTGTTGAGGCCATGAAGGTCCAGGAAATGTACAAGAGGCAAGAGATTTTTATGATATTACTACTGGACTAACTCTTCTTTGTTGCTGCCTGTGACCTTCTGAACCTGAATTTTTAACTCAAACCTTCCTTATTTCCAAGAAAATTCCTGTCTGTCAGGTTGCTGAAGACCTCTTATCATGGAAATCAATTACTTAGAAACCTAATCCCCACTCAGACACTGGTGTTACCGTTTTGCCCTAACAGTTGGGCATCTTCAGTGGTAGCTTCTCTTGCTTTCACTATCTTACTGTTTCAGGGAATTTAACTTCTCCCACTTACGCTGACAGAAGGATAGTTAAACATGCCCACAGTTAAGTCTGTGATTGCCCATCAATCAAAGACACACTTCCTGGCAGCCAACAATACCTTTAAGCACAACATATAATTGTGTGACAAACAACTACTGACTTGGAGTAAACAGTTTGTAAACAGCCTAGAATCTGAAAAATGTACTTCCAGGCTCTTTGGCAATTGCTTACAGATACTGAATCTGATTTATTCAGAGAACATCTATATCCATTCTTTAATGAAATGCTAACTATACAGAGGCTAAGCTCATAATTAATATTAATAAAAACAAATCAGCATCCTTTTTATCATAATAAATCTAATTGTCTAGCAGTCATAAAGCATTCTCTTGAATGCACCTCGCTAATGGCCACTGCCTATGTGCTTCACTAAGATTTTGTTTGAAACAGGAGTTGTTAACAATAAAACTTAGATTTCAAGATTTTGCCCACTGGAATTATTGGTGTTCAGCATCACAGGGGTCAGCTAAATAAAAACATTCTCACACACATTATACAGCCATTGATCTTGCAAAAAAACCCATCAATTTGGAGTAACAAGTGATAAGAATGTTTTGATGCTTCAATCTTCTTTAATCATGGCAGTAGCTTTGTGGAGCTTCTGTCACAACACAAGTTTTCCCATCAATACATTATGCCCTATACATAGCAACAGACCAGTGTGTCTACATGTGCATATTAATGCAAAGCAATAAACTCTAGAGCTTATAGCTCCTGAGTTTATTACTATGGGTGCGCTGTTCGAATGTGCCCCTGGGACTGCAGCATGTTGAGCCGGGTCAGAGCAGCCCTGAGTGTCAGGTGGTCCGAGGTGCTCAGCCTGCCCGCCCAGGCTGCTCCTCCTGGCTCAACGTGCTGCAGAGTGGCTGGCTGGAGCACGAGGGTGCTTCAACTTGGGGCTAGCTAGCAGGCAGCCCCCACACTGAAGCAAGCACCCTTGTGCCCCGACAGCCAGGGCAGCATCTGTACATGCGCTGCTGTGGAGTTTTTTACTCTGCAGCAGGATAGTACTTGTATTTACAAATTAGTTTACTCCAGCCTAATAGAGGCACACATGTAGACATGCAACATTTAGTTTGCAGCTAATTAGTCTACTGTGTAGTCAGTGTCTCATGTATATGTGCCCGCTATGTTCCAAGAGTGCAATAGGTGTTTTTCAAGCAAGTGATGTTCACTCATTTACTGTTCTCACCTTCTTCTCTTTTGTAACTATCAAGTTGCACTCAGAGTAGGGTAGTATTTTTAGAAACATCAGCATCCTGACAGGATGAAAACACCACATCACAAGCTGGCTTATTTTTTCCCTTCTTTCAATTTCTGTGGAAACTAAGAGTTTGCTCTCCAAGTCTCATTCCAGGGGAAGATAAATTCCTTCGCGAATCATGCTCTGTGACATGTCCACATCCCAGTAAACAATAGGTTTTACTCCATAACCTCTTTGCAGTGTGGAACTGAAATGTATTCAGTACAGCACTGTATTGGTGGCTTTAAACATGTCTTCATTTTACTTATAATTCTCATAAACGGAGAATTTTATGAAAACAGTATGTTCAAAACTTATCCTTGCCATGTAATTTTTATAGCACTGTGCATTATTGTTTAATTCTCATATTTCCTGAAATTTAGTAACCTGTGCCACCTTTCGAAGCTCAGAAGTATAAACCTGAAAAACAACCATATATTCTGAAATACATTTTGCTGGAGATGATAATCAAAACATAACTGCTGTTATTGAAGGGCTATTTTCCGGTACACTTCCTTTTAATTTGACACTTTCTCTACTAAGAATATACACTATTCTCTGGAGTTTTACTGTCTCTTTTTCTTATGATTTGCATGTGAAACAATTTAGATCTCTTAGTAGTAACAGCAGCCCCTCCTTTCAGTTCCTTAGTAGGTTTTTGACTTTTGTTAAGCTTCTTATATAATTAAGTCCAATAGGATTTTCTCTGCCCTGTCTGATGCCTAGATTTTCCATTTTGATTTTTCCCCTCCTTTTTTCCTTTTCTTTTTGTAATCCCACTCTTTCTCAGAGACATTAAATGATGATAGGATGCCATATTTCTCTTTTTGCACTGAAAGCCTCCTGTTGTACTGTATTCACATTGTTTTTTTCCTCCCATTGGTTTTATTATGGCAACATATCTTTGTTATGACTGCAGTTAGTTAATGCCACTGTAATTAAGGGCCAGTTTGTATTGACATTAAAAATTCTTATTTTTATTCTGGGAAGGACATTTCATAATGCCTGGTAAGTACAAGATATCAGTCTAAAAATTAATTGTTGGTATACCTTGGTCTTTTTAAAGTAATTTTTGAGGCACCGAGCTTCAAAAAGAATTACAGTATAACCTCATAAATCCAGATATGAAAAATCCGGAATGCTCAAAAATCCGGCACTTTTAAAGCTTCCCCCTCCACTCTCCCAGACGCAGATGGGGAAGCTTGCATGTGGCAGCTGCCACTGCCATCCACCACCCCGCACCACTGCTTCACGTGCAGCTGCTGGTCTGGGACTGGCCGCCACTACCCTCTCCACCATCCCCCGCTCTGTGACCGGCCGCTGCTCTGGTTTAAAAAATTTGGCATTTTCAAATTTCCGGCAGGTGCTCAGTCCCAAGCATGCCAGATTTATGAGATTATACTGTATTTGAAATTTGCTTAGGTAATGTGGTGTTGCCTAAATATATGGAAATACCATATTGAATCACCCTGTTAGGAGCAAGGGGATTTCTAAGTCCCTTTTTCACATGGTTTAGGGTATGTGCAGATGCTCTTAGATCCATCCACCTAACTAGGACAATCTAAGGAGTTCATCTAAGGGCACCTGACCAAACAACAGGAGTCCCTGACAGTCCACTTCAACCACTTTGTCTCCTGCATCAGGACCGCCCTGTGGAAGACCAGGAACCTCCTGATGTAGTGGCACACAAAGCTCTCAGTTGAGGACTGTGTGAAAATGGGACTGAGCGAGCTGCAGTCCTACTACCAGAAAATAGTAAGAGAAGACAGAGAAGAGGCAGGAAACATCATCTGGTAGAGGTGCCATTGGTACATACTATTCAAGGACCTCCCTCTGGGGAAGAAAGTATTAACGATGAGGAAGAAAGTAAATCAAGTGGGTTGAGTGATATAAATGGCGATGGCAACAGCGATAGCGAAGGAGATAATGAAAGTGACAGCACTGACAACAGTGATATGAACTAAGACTAAAGTCTAGAGGCTAAAAGAAGAAACAAAGGTACAGTAGAGTGTACAGTCGAGTGGGTAAGGTAACTAGTAGGGTGAAAGTGCTAGACTTTAGGAAAGCTGATTTCAATGAACTCAGGCGATTAGTCAAGGATGCACTGCAGAGTAGGAGTTTTGAAGTGATGGAAGCCCAAGAAGGGTGGCTGTGCCTTAAGGAAATGATCCTTCGGGCACAAAGCAAGACGATCCCCGAGCGAGGCAAAAGGGGGAAAGGGGCCAGGAGGCTTCCCTGGCTGACCAGAGAAATCCAGGGCAGCCTAAGGGACAAAAGGGGAGCACATAAAAAGTGGAAACAGGGAGAGATCACCAAAGATGAATATACCTCCTCTGCTTGTACTTGTAGGAAGGCAGTTAGATGGGCCAAAGCTGCCATGGAGCTGAGGATGGCAACCCAAGTAAAAGACAACAAGAAATTGTTTTTTAGATATATTGGGAGTAAAAGGAAGGCCCAGGGAGGAATAGGACCCCTGCTAAATGGGCAGAAACAATTGGTGACAGACAGAGGGGACAAGGCTGAACTCCTCAACGAGTTCTTTGCCTCAGTGTTCCTAAGTGAGGGGCACGACAAGTCTCTCACTGGGGTTGTAGAGAGGCAGCAGCAAGGCGCCAGACTACCATGCGTAGACCCTGAGATGGTGCAGAGTCATTTGGAAGAACTGGATGCCTTTAAGTCAGCAGGCCCGGATGAGCTCCATC
>NW_005841847.1:965619-982535 GCF_000455745.1 Alligator sinensis | reverse complement strand
CAGGTTACAAAACGCCTGGACGCAGGAGGAGGGGTGGATGTCGTATACTTAGACTTCAGGAAGGCCTTCGATACGGTATCCCACCCCATACTGGTGAACAAGTTAAGAGGCTGTGACTTGGATGACTACACAGTCTGGTGGGTGGCGAATTGGCTGGAGGGTCGCACCCAGAGAGTTGTGGTAGATGGGTCGGTTTTGACCTGGAAGGGTGTGGGCAGTGGGGTCTCGCAGGGCTTGGTCCTTGGCCCGATACTCTTTAATGTCTTCATCAGTGACTTGGATGAGGGAGTGAAATGTACTCTGTCCAAGTTTGCAGATGACACAAAGCTATGGGGAGATGTGGACACGCCGGAGGGCAGGGAACAGCTGCAAGCAGATCTGGACAGGTTGGACAAGTGGGCAGAAAACAACAGAATGCAGTTCAACAAGGAGAAATGCAAAGTGCTGCACCTAGGGAGGAAAAATGTCCAGCCCACCTACAGCCTAGGGAATGACCTGCTGGGTGGCACGGAAGTGGAAAGGGATCTTGGAGTCCTAGTGGACTCCAAGATGAACATGAGTCGGCAGTGTGACGAAGCCATCAAAAAAGCCAATGGCACTTTATCGTGCATCAGCAGATGCATGACGAATAGGTCCAAGGAGGTGATACTTCCCCTGTATCGGGCGCTAGTCAGACCACAGTTGGAGTACTGTGTGCAATTCTGGGCGCTGCACTTCAAGAGGGATGCGGATAACCTGGAGAGGGTCCAGAGAAGGGCCACTCGTATGGTTAAGGGCCTACAGACCAAGCCTTACGAGGAGAGACTAGAGAAACTGGATCTATTCAGCCTCCGCAAGAGAAGGTTGAGAGGCGACCTTGTGGCTGCCTCTCAATTCATCACGGGGGCACAGAAGGGAATTGGTGAGGTTTTATTCACCAAGGTGCCCCTTGGGGTTACAAGAAATAATGGCCACAAGCTAGTAGAGAGCAGATTTAGATTGGACATTAGGAAGAACTTCTTCACAGTTAGAGTGGCCAGGGTCTGGAACGGGCTCCCAAGGGAGGTGGTGCTCTCCCCTACCCTGGGGGTCTTCAAGAGGAGGTTAGATGAGTATCTAGCTGGGGTCATCTAGACCCAGTACTCTTTCCTGCTTATGCAGGGGGTCGGACTCGATGATCTATTGAGGTCCCTTCCGACCCTAACATCTATGAATCTATGAATCTATAATTGAAACTGTGAAGGGAATGTGGAGGGGTGTATGGGTGTGACTTCTGTAACAGGTATGTGGGAGCGTGGGTGCACCGGAGCAAGCATTGTAATGGGTGTATGATTCTGTAACTGTGTTTTTGGTTTTGAAGACGGGTAGATTTGTAGTGTGTATATAACTTTTGTTGGGGGAGGGCTGGGGGGGAATATATATGTATATATATGCAACCCGTCTGCTGAGCACCTGTCAGCAGCAAGAAGGCCTGGGAAACACAAAATGAATCACTAGTGCATCCAATAAAACCAACAACCCTTCCCTCGCAAACAGTGTAAACACGAAATCCAAATTTACTACAAAGATTAAAGAAAAAACAAAAGTAAACACTAACTAAAATTTTAAAACACTATAAACTACAAAACAAGGTCTATAGGTGGCATCTGCTTGGGGAGGCTTTACCCATACCCAGGCAGTCTGGGACTTGGGGCTCCCCAATGGGTAGTTCTGGGGCCTTCACCCCTATACCTGCCCTTTGGCAATGGGCTGCAGTGGGGGCCCCACACCAGAGAATTCTATGAGATGCTCCATGGGTCCACCGCGCCATGGGGAGCTGCTAGAGACCGTAGGAACTTCCGCATTGCAAAGGGCCCCTTATTGCTCACTGAGAAGCTGTAGCGCTGATCTTCACTTCCACCAACATGCAGCACACATACAGCAGGGCTCAGCAATACTGCTATGCTGAGACACGACAGCTGTAAAACAATAAAAGGGGAAGCTCAGGCTTGTCCTGCACCAGGGCCTGAACATACAGCAAAAGAGCAGCAGGACTATTTGGCTGCAACCTGGACACTTAGTCTCAGCTACACTGCTATGCTGAGACATAGCATCTATGAAACAACAGAAGTGGGGGCCAGGCCTATCTTGGCTTGGGACTGAATTATTAGTGTCCAACCACATCGCAAAAGGGACAAAATAAAGCCCAGGCCTATTTCACTGGGCCTGGACTGGGTGACAAAAAGCTGGCCAGGCCAATACAGCACTGAGACTTGGACAAACAACAAGTGCCAGGGCTTCACCCTGGCCCAAATCTGCCAGCCAGACATACGGCTAGGGTTCAGCCCAAAATGCTACAGCTGTGAAACAGCAAAAAGGGCCCAGGCTTATGAGTGCAGCCTGCACATCCAGTCTCAGCTGAGACCACTATGCTGAGACAATACAACCCCCAGCACAGGAGGCCAGTAAATGCCAGGACCCCGTTCCTGTATTTAACGGACTAGGGAATTATCCCAGTTAAAGCCTGAATGGTTAGTAACTGCCAGGACCCCATTCCCGGGCAGTCTGTACTAGGGAATAATACAGTCATGGCATTAACCCACTTGAGGCCTGCCTGGTCAAAACTGCCAGCAAGATGTACACACACATCTTTGTTATGACATAGACACACCCATGCACACACGCACGCACGCACGCACATCTAGACAGATAGATAGATGTATCTATCTATATCTATTTCAATAGCACCAGGATAGTATTTGTATAAATATATTTTCCAAATAAACAAAAAAGTGATTGTAGAACAGGTCCCAAGAATGTCTATACATACCCTTAAGGTGAATAAGAACAAGATCATTCACACTGACTGTATAACTATAGATCAAACTATTAACATTCTCTTTAGGGTTTTGCTGCTTGATTGCATTTTAACTAACAATTTCAGTAAACTCGAACAGCTATCAAACTAAACAATCTTATTTTTCTGGGGGATAGAACTTTACTATACAAATCCTTCTCTCAGCAATTATTTTGGCGCCCTTCACAAACAAGCACAATTTGACTTCAAATAACTTTAGTTCGAGTCTACTCTTCTTCAGTACTCAACAAAGCCCAGTCATTTAACTCAGAATCCCAGACACTCATATTTTATTCAAACACATATTGGAAGCTGCAAAAACAGCAAAAGACTGAATATATTAAGGAAAACATGAAGGTTGAAGGAAAAGGAATATTCATTTCTAAAAACTGGACATTTCTTCATACAAGTAAACATTTCTGTCAGGGAGGGGTTCATACTGCAACTTACAAACATTTATCAAAAGTTCAGTTCTGTCAATAAATTTGGGTTATTTTTGGTTTCTACCATTTGAAGGTTTGGGTCTATTATTGTTTTAAAACAGAAAATGAGTACAGCAATGCATTGGTTGTTTTAAGCACGTCTTTATTTTAGTTGTAATTCTCATACAGAATTTTATGAAAACAATATTTTCAAAACTTATCTTTGCCATGGATTTCTTCAAAGCACTGTTCATTATTGTTCAGTTCTCATATTTCCTAAAATATAGTAACCTGTGCTAGCTTTCAAAGCTTGGAAGTAGAAATCTGAAAAATAACTATATAGTCTGAATATGCCTATATTTCAATCATCAATGTGTAATGCAAATCATCTTTAAAAAAGAGCTGTGCTATGAAGTGGCTTGAATACATTCATAAATAGATTTATTTCTATATAAAAAGTTAACATTTTATTCCTATGGCCTCTACTTTTTTACTGTACAGCTAAGGACAAGCTCAGTGGGGGATTTCATCTTCAAACTACGTTTCCTAGCAACTCTTTAAACCAGAGTCGCTTTTTTTACATCAATCACTTGCATCTGTTGAGAATGCTTGAAAACATCTCTTTCATCCTGTGAATAAACAATACGAATTAGACTAGCAGGCAGCTGCAAATAGGAGAAAAAGGGAAAATCAATTCAATGTTTACTAGAATTCTCTAGTTGACTTTGGAATAATATGTTATTTGTGCTTTTTGGTTTTAAGGTTTAAGAAATGAATTGGAAATTCTAAGTAGGCATTACTGAAATATGTGGTGATTTTGTATCATAAGGCAGAATACTGAAAATAATCAGATTACTTAAAATCTTGAATTCCATTAAACCTGGTAGAAAAACTAATATTCATGGATTAATAAATTGTTAGACTTCGTTGTACTTTGAACATTCAAAAGTTTAAATAATGATGTTTTATATAGGCTTCTAAGAAGAAACAACTAACAAAACAACCTTTCCCCATAGCTTTTTAATTTATAGAAGTTTTGGAAGTGAGTACAGTTTGCTAGATATAAATGAATAAGTGTCATGCATATGTTCCACATCAGCTGCAATATAACCTCTGGGCCACATTATATAAATAAATATCTTCCTTACTGTTCAGTTAACTGAGAGAGATGCATTGGTGTGAGAGAGCCTGTGCCATTTGAACAGCCTTTGGATGAAATGTTGAGTCAAAACGACTATAGCTGGCAAATATTAGAAACCTATCGTGCCATGTTAACAGGAAAAAAAATGATTTTTTCATTACAGTTATGTAAAATCTGTAGCAAGTACCTTAAAAACTGAACGCAAAAGTTTTAGTTAAGAGAACTCTCTTTCTCTGTTAAAATCAGATACTAGATCAATTAAGCACCTTGGCTGTTGTGACCATATGTGAATCTCTGGAACCATATGTAATGGAACAGTCCAACTGGAATCAGCATTAGGAGATTCAGTGGTTGCCATTAAAAAAAAACAACTCCATTTCCATTTCCTACAGTTGTCAGTTGAGGCATACACAGTACACACAGAACGTTTGGAGAATCTAGCTACCAAACTCAAACAAGTCTCTAAACATATGCTAAGCTTCTGCAGAGTATCAGAAATCAAGCAATAAGCCAAAAAACCTGGTACTTTACTTTTTCCATACGAATAGGAGGGTTCATATTGTCCACACAAAGGCAAACCCCTTCACCAAATTCCAAATTGCTCCATGGAATTGAAGCTGTAAGACTTTTCCTTGGTGCGCTGCAATGGTAGTGTGGTGGTTTCCATGCTGTTAACTCTCCCAAATACAACATGCTAATTTTAGTACTTGTGCAGGACCACTCCCTGGCATAGTTGGTGGTGTGGGGTATCCAGCTTCCTCCACCTAAATCCAAAAAAAATCTATTTAAGCAATCCCATGTCCCCTAGTCCCATCTCTGCATGTCTCTCAGCCCTACATTAATTAACTGCAAACCATGGAGCACCCACATCACCTGAGCCCCCATCCATATGTTAGTTCTGCCTCTGTAGCCCCATATTTGCCCTTCCATTCTCACAGTACCTCTGCTCCTCCTGAAGCTATAGGACTTCTTGTTTACTCCCCTAAGCAGATCTTCTGGTGTTCCAGGCTTGGAGAGCCAGAAGGATTGGGACAGAACCAGAAAACAGACTGACCCATTTTTTTCAAAGGAGGGAAGGGGAAGGTGATGATCTTAAAAGTTGCCAGGCACTTTCTGCTCCTAACTCCCTCTAATAACGTGAGCTGCTCTCTCCTCTTCTCACAGAGGAAGAGGGGAGAGTATTACCTTCAACCTGCAGAGCTTTGATTGGGCCTCCCTCTCTCCTAGGCAAGAGAAGTGGGGAAGGCACCCAACCAGAAGAGATTATTTCTGGGCAGGGCAGAAAATTGTATAAAAGTTTGAGCTGCTTGTGCTACCAGATACATCCCAGTAGGTGTGAAAATCAGTCACTTGAACTCAAATTACAATTGTTAGAATCTGCCAAACTTTCTTGAAAACTGTAGAGCAGGAGGGTCAGTTTGAAGTCTTCCACCTGGGCTACTGAAGTGTCTATAATCTAGCTGGTGAGCTACCTTATATGCCATTGTGGTTAATCCTCATTTACATCTGCTTGTGCTAGTTTTAAAGTTCTAGGTTTATGACTTTTATTATCTAAAACAATTAAAGGAATTTTATTCCTTAACAAATGTTTTCTTTATCCCAGGTATCTGACATTCTAGATATGAGAAAGAGGGAACTTGAAAGGCAATATGCTCCAACAATTGTGTGTTTATTTGTTTGGTTTTTAATTTCCTGTTAAAACTGGGTATGGTAATTAAGTGAATGATGTAGGCATACCCTTAAACATGTCATACCCAAGACTGATACTAAAAGATAAGTGCTACTTAGCATAAAACAACAAAGATTCTATTACTGAATGTCTGTGAAACGTATGATATACGTTGAGGCCAAAAAAGGACTTATAAATCTACCATGAAAATGCATCATATATTATTGTACACATATTTTCATTGTAAAACAAATGTTTATTTGATAAAAAGTTAGCAGTCAAGTATTTTGTCTTTTTATAAATTGATATTGGCAAAGTGTCTGAAGAAGGATTAGAGAATTAAAAATGAAAATTATCAAGCACTGAGACTGTCAAATTGAAAATATATGAATAATCTACTTCACGCTTGCACGTGTCAAGATTTAAGAGCCTGACTAACCAATTAATCATCCTATAAATAAGGCTAAAAGAGAAAAAAAGCTTGTTAGTTGTAAATCTTATACTTAGACATTATACTATGCTATGCTATTCACTGCTTAAACATGTAGGAAGAATCTAAGCCAATGATCTGATTTTCGTGAGGTTTCTGCGAATATTTAGGTATGAGATGAGAGCATACAAAATAGTCAAACAGGGTCTCATCAGTTTGCAGGACTGAATTTTATAGATTTTTTTTTTGAGTTTTAAAGTGCCATGACAAAAAATTACATTTCTATATGCAGTTAAATATGGATTAGGCAAGTCGGATGTGAAAAACCCATTGTGCTTCCTCTTTAGTTGTCAAAGTAACATCAGCATGAGATTTTCTACCAAGAAAATAATTTTAAGTAGTTTGGGATATTATAGAGCAACAGATATTCTGCTAGATAAAGGCATATCCATTTATAGGCACTATTCTAAAAATACTGATCAACCTAACAGGCTGACATATCAAGTAAACAAAATAATCATATTTATCAGATATGGAATGCAAGATCACACTGTGACACCCTGAAAGAGCTCCATTTTGCACAGTGCTTTGAATTTTTAAGTAAATACCAGGAGTTCTCATGTGCTAATTCAGAATGTACAGCTCTCATTAACACCCACAAATTGCACACTGCTGGTTATGACGTATCACCCCTCCCTTGAACCTGTACGGAAAATCCTCAAACAATTGCAACCCATATTAGAAAGAGACCCTATTCTTAAAAAGATCTTCCCACAGCCACCCATCCTAGCCTTCAAATAAGCACCGAACCTCGCCAACCTCATCACCAGAAGCAAACTTCCTCAAGCCCAGAACATACCAAAAGGATCCAGACCGTGACAGGACAAGAAATGCAAAACCTGCCAACACATCTCCACCACCCCCACTATTACTACACCCCACAACAGAGCCATCAGCATCCCAGGATCTTACAGCTGCACCTCCAGAAATGTAATATACCTCATCCAGTGCACCAAATGCCCTGATGGAAGATATGTAGGAGAGACCAAACAACAACTGCGCACCAGAATGAACGCACACCGGAAATCCATCAAAGACAGAAACACTCAATTACCGGTGGGGGCACATTTCTCATAGGAGGGCCACTCTCTCTCCAATCTCTCAGTCCTGATCTTCAAGGGAAACTTGCACAACACTTCCCAGAGATGAGCCTATGAGCTCCATTTCATCAACCTGCTGGATACTAGAGATCATGGACTAAACATAGACATTGGATTTTTGATACATTATAATCTGCCTGGCAAGTGACTCCCCAGCCCACCCCCTGGCTTCTTTACTTTTCATTCCATCCAGGAAGAGCACACACCAACTGCTGAAACGTCCTTAGCCTGACGAAGGGTTTTTGAACCCGAAAGCTTGCTTAATAACTATTCTCCAACCATTTGGGTTGGTCTAATAAAAGATATCAAATTCACCCAAGGAACCTTGTCTGCCAGCTCTCATTAAAGATTTACAAAACACCAAATTTATTTTCTGACAGAGAAGTAACTATTTCAGGAGCAATTTATAATGTGAACAAATCAAATACAAATAGTGTTTACTAGAAGAGATGTCCACTTTTAAAATATACAGGTTATTTATTTTTCATTTGCATTTTAGTAACACCTTTACTTTGAAAATACTTGGAATGCTATACACATTATAAGATGGTGGTTGTAGCTGTTACCCAGTATTTTACAGAGCTGCAGAGAGTTCTAGTGTCGTGAATTCCATTGCCTATTATAGGCTAAAATCCTCAAAAGTCTATGTGAAAAAACAGGCATTTTAAAATATCTTTCTTATTTATATCATACTTCATTCATACTATGCCCAATCAATGCCTGCTTCTCAGCTTTGGCTAAGAATAATACTTTTCAGGGTTTGTTTCTTTGCTTCTGTGTTTTTAGGTTTATGTAAGTGTTTTCTGTGAGAAATAATAATATGGTGATAAAGATCATCTTTTAAGCTTCCAAAGAGCAGTGGGCCGTTTCCCATTTCCTGATTCTAGCATTAGAGATGGGAGGCCCAAGGTTTAAGGAAGGGGAGCATCATTGCATCATCCTGCTACAACTGTGAAATCAATGTATTTCAATGTATGTCTTTCAGACATCTTAGGGTACTAATGACATTCAGGGCGGTTAGGGGGAGGTTAAATCAAGTTAAAATGGCCACCTGATCTAAGGAAAGTCTGGATGGGAAGGCTAGTGAGGTCCTTCAGGGGATCAGGGGAGCAAGCAGGCTCCCAGGGGGATGGGGTGGGGCAAGAGGGGTCCATAAGATAGAATCATGGAGGCAAGAGGCATCCACAAGAGGGACTGTGGGCGCAAGAGGAGTCGAAAAGGGGTAATTAGAGAGATCAGATGGGGCACGTGTGGTGTGCGGGAGGGAAAAGGGGGGCGGTAATAGGGTGTGTAGGGGGATTGGTGAGATCTGGGAGAGTTTGAGGGGCCAGGGGGTTAAAAATAGCCAGGTACCAGGAAGGACATAGTAAAAACACAGCCCCAGGGCTGTGCTAACAGATGGGCTTTCCCAGCCCTGAGGCTGTGCTGGGAACGGTACTGAAGTTTAATTAGATCAGTCTTGCAGGACCTGATCTAAGTGAGACTACCTCAGAGGTACAGTTAATTTAGATTGGGCAGCCATTTTTAGACCGATCTAAACTTCCTGAACTTCTGAACCATTCACAGTTAGATTTACCTTTGTGGAATCAGAAAAAAATAAATGCTTTAAACTTTGATCATACAAGTTATAAGATGACCATAACAGTTTTGTGGAAAATTGCTGGCTCTGCATATTAGAGCAAATAAGGGAAAGTGTTTGTTCTTTGTAACTCTCCTGCAACTGCTTCGCTCACTGCGGCCTTGAAAATAGGAAAAAAGTATGTGCTTGTTCTCCCTGAGAAAACAGAGTGCTTGCTAATAATCTTTGACTGTTTTCTCAGAGAATTTTTTTTTGGCAATCATGTCCTGTGTAACCGTCTGTTTTTTAAAAGCTTATATAAACTGCATGATTCTGTTTTGGAGGCGGAGACCTCCCTGTAGTGCTGGTGAATCCATGTACTAGGAGCTCTTCCCTACGGTACCATGGATCTGAACAAAAGCTTCTACTGACCTGACCCTAAAGTCAACACGTGTTCTTCCACGACACCTTCCTAGGTATCTAGGTGTAAGATCCACACCACTATGAACTAAGTTAGATTGGTTGGCTGTTTTTAACATGATCTAACCACCCCAAGAATCTGTATGTACTCTTAGGTCACTTCTACCAATGTGGTTATTGCAACGTAGCATCCAGGGGTGTGTACACATGACCAGCAGTTACTTCATCATAGTGACGTGCTCCCCTGGTATAGCACACTACTATGGCCAAGTAGCTGCTCAAAATAATCATGCGCTGCATGTATGACATAGTACAAGCTGTTACTCCACTGTGATTTAGTACTTCCTTTTGCAAGTACTCATGGTGGAGTAACAACATTGCCATAGCAACATGTGTTGATGCACCCTTAGTGTATCAGAAAGTCACTGCTCCCTTTTCCTTTGGGTCAGCTAGTTTGTCTTCCCAGGCCCTAAGAATGTTTATGTACTCTGCTTTTAAGAAACTCATTTACAAAAATCCATTCTAATTGCAGAATTACTTTCTTCTTTTTGGGAGGGTTTATCCTTCTCTGGCCTCCTCTCACATGTTCAAGTCTCCTTATGCACTTCACATATTCATTTTCTCCAACTAAACAATAGAGCAGTTGTTCCCAATCTTGGGGTTGCAACTTCACTTGGGGCCACAACGATAAAAAATGGGGTTGTGCACCCCCAGGGAGGGAAGCATGGTGGGGCATGCACCCCCCCAGATTTGTGCATGGGGCAGGGGCAGATGCAGGCTTCCTGCTGTGGGCTTGGGGCTTCTTGCCCTGCTGCCCTCCCCCCAAGGGTGCAGGGAGACTTGGTGTCACTGCTAGGAACCCCATGTCAGCTACACCACCATGCTGAGGTGCCCCCTGCCCACCTGGCAGCAGTGGGGGGCACAACTCCACATCACTGCTGCTGGGCAGGTAGGGGTGCCTTGCTATGGCAGTGTGGCTGGTGTCGGGCTCCCGGCAGTGGCACAGAGCCTCCTCACCCTCCCATGCTGGGTCCCATGCGCTGGGCCGTAGAGACCTCAGGGGGAGGACAGAAGGGTGGGGAGCCCTGAGCCCACAGTCAGCAGCCTGCATACCACCCCCATAGGCTCCGCTCTGGCATCCTCCCCCAATGGGGGTAGGGGGAAATGGGCTCTTCACTCCACTCTGGCCACATCAGCTGCCACCTCCCATGGGTGGCAGCCAGGGCTTTGGTGCTCCTGACCCCCCCAGTTAGGGGGCTGTGGGCTCTGGCCCCCACTGGCAGGGCTGGGAGGGTTGGGGCAGGGGGCTGTGGGTTGCAAGTGATGGCACTAGCAGGGCTGCGGGGGGTGGGGAGGCTGTGGGTGGGGAGTAAGAGGCACTGGCCAGACCGCAGTTGGAATACGGTGTGCAGTTTTGGGCGCCACACTTCAAGAGGGATGTGGAGAACCTGGAGAGGGTCCAGAGAAGGGCCATTCATATGGTTAAGGGCTTGCAGGCCAAGCCCTATGAGGAAAGACTGGGGCACCTGGACCTCTTCAGCCTCCGCAAGAGAAGGTTGAGAGGTGACCTTGTGGCTGCCTATAAGTTCATCACGGGGGCACAGAAGGGAATTGGTGAGGTTTTATTCACCAAGGCGCCCCTGGGGGTTACAAGAAATAATGGCCACAAGCTAGCAGCGAGCAGATTTAGACTGGACATTAGGAAGAACTTCTTCACAGTTCGAGTGGCCAAGGTCTGGAATGGGCTCCCAAGGGAGGTGGGGCTCTCCCCTACCCTGGGGGTCTTCAAGAGGAGGTTAGATAAGCATCTAGCTGGGGTCATCTGACCCCAGCCCTCTTTCCTGCCTATGCAGGGGGTCGGACTCGATGATCTATTGAGGTCCCTTCTGACCCTAGCATCTATGAATCTATGAATCTATGGCAGGGCCAAGAGAGCTGTGGGTGGGAGTGAGGGGCACCTGGGAGTGGTGGGGGGCTGCAGGTTGGGAGTGAATGGCCATGCTAAGGAAATGGGGTTATGCTGAGGAAACGGGGACATAAATGGGGTCATGCTGAGGAAAAGTTTGGGAAGCACTGCAATAGAGACAAGTATGGTAGTTTTCACTTTTAATTTATGTAAGGTTCCCCCTGAATTAGAGTGAAGTTAAAATGAGAGTAACAGACCAAACATTACTCTCAGTTTTCCCAAAAGGACAATTTCTATTGACTTCAGTAGTCTCTTTGGATTTATGTAATAGACCAGAATGCATACCTCTGGAAAATGCAATTAGAAAGTGACTAATATTGGTAATTACAGCATTCATATGATATTTTCTTCTTTCATTTTGCATTTGCCAAGTGAATCATTATAACAACACAGCTTCGGGCATTCTATCCCTCAAAATATTACAGTACACTCCTTAATTTTTGTATGTAAACCACCTGAATCACCATATTAACTATATACTGAACATCTAAGAAAAATTCAGAGTTCTCTTATACAGCCAAATTCTTTGTTAAGCCATGTGACAGGTGTTAAAAAGATAAGCAAATCTACTCACTCAAGTCAGTAAATGCAAGATGGACAAAATAGCAGAGTTAAGATCACATGGATCTGAGAACAATACATATATAAACATGCATTGCAAAAAAACCCAACACTTTTCTCATTTGCTAAAGAGAAATACTTGGTCGCACATAAAAGGCCAAACATTAAATAATGACAATATTTGTGAACTCAAGGCTTGACTGAAGACTGCTGTTTTAAAGTCCTCAAATTTGACAATAAATAAGTCCTGAATTTCATTATAAGCTGTTACGTTAATTTTAGCAAAGGCACAATGGTTTTATTTTTCATTTTTCTACTGCATACATATGCTATGTATATTATAACTTCTCTTAATTTAGGAACCGGGTTTGTTTGGCAGAATCACCAGTGAGACGCACTAGGAATTTAAAAGTTCTACAGTTCCACCCCTTCTGTGCTGTTTCAGTGATCCACACTTCCCCGGTTAAATCTCTGGCCGATTCAGGAGCAACAATGGCATGTGTCAACAATGGACCCATGAACAACTTGTGTCCTTGGCGGCTGAGGGGGCATGGCGGCAGTGGGAATGCAGCAGTGGGAACGCAGTGGCAGTGAGTGGGTAAGCTGTTGGGCAGCAGTGGGAACGCAGTGGCAGTGAGTGGGGAAGCTGTTCAGGGATGGGGGTTGAGGACTGACCAAGGGTTGGCGGCGGCCACCAGGGATTATGGACCGTCCACAGACGCCGCTGGTGGTGCCGGTGGCAGGGTGGAGAGCAGCAACTCCCTGCAGGCACCATTGACAATGTCGGTGGTGCCTTTTTGTAGGGGGTGCACTGCCACACACAGGAGATGCATGTGCACCTGTGTGCACCCCCTATGTGTCGTCTCTGAATGGATCTTTCTAGAACAGTATGTATGAGGAAGCTAAACATACAGAGGAACAAAAGGGAAAATGTTATTGTGGAAGATGTCAAGTACTGAGAAATCATTTCTGGGTGATTCTTTTACCTTGTATCTACATTTCATTCTTGATTTACGCTATTTACTATAAACGAGATCAGAATCAGATGCACAGTAAACCTACCAAATGGTACTATGCTAGATGACAAATGGTTGACAAGAAATGTGGCTATGATACTCAAATACACGTATTCCAGCAGTGCAGATTAAAAAAAAAAATTATGGAATCTTGGAAGGCACACAGCCATCTTAATCCTAGGAAATACCAATTCACTGCACACCATGAACAAAGTGGGAAGGGGGAGCAAAATACAGATCTTAGATCTACATTAGCAATGGACTTTCATTCCAGACTCAGGACAGCTAGGCACTTAAGTATGTGCCTAACTTTATGTCAGTGGGAGTTATGAATATGCTTCTGTACTTTTGTTAAATCATCCCAGAGTACTCAGTACTTTTTGAGACTGAGCCTTATGAAAAATCATTGGGACTTTACTAGAAAATTAATCAGGAGTTCTAAGGGAATGAATTTTGTATCACCATTATTTATTCTTTCTGAGCAAAGCCATATTTTTGTCCTAATATTAAATAAGCTTAAAAAAAGAAAAGGTATATGTCTTTTGTGACAACCAAAGGCAGTAAAATTAAGGCTTTCAGAATGAAATGCTGATGTTCATGAAGGTCCTCAATGGTAGCAGACCTGCATTATTCTTATGAGTCAGCATAAGTTGGATAAATGTTATTAAACCTATTGAACTACAGTAAACACAAGAAAACATAACAGGAAACCTTAAGAATGAAGAAATATGGCAATCAAATCAAAGTTAAACTGCAAGTTAGCATCAATATTAGACTGGAATTAAAATATCATATTAGTTAAATAATTGAATCAATATGACAAATAATCCTTTTAAATTCTAAGGAATCTAAAGAGGTAATTGTCCATTTGGTTGTAAGCTGCACCTAATGAATTTTACCCAAATAAATTGAATCTACCTCGGAACTGGTTCAATATTTTGTTGTTGAAACCAAATAATTTAAGCCACAAGCACAGAATCAATTATAAAACTTCCACCTTTGACTGCAGTTTTATTGTGCTGGCTAACCATTTCCTTCCCTCACTCCCACAGAGGTATTATAACATAGGCCTTAAAAGAACACTCTGCTAAATAGAAGCTTATCAGCTCTTGTTTAACAGCTTATCACTATTTTAAATTTGGGTGGACTTTTAAACTGCAATGCAAATGTAAGTGAATGTATATATTCATGAGAACAAATTTTACAGATTTTAAAACTCTGGGACCTTTTTTACTGCACATTCCTCAAGTGGACTTTACTGGTGTTTATGCATACTGACATGCATATAAATAATCACACTCTCATACAGTAAATAGAAAAGGAAACTTTAACAGGAGTAATATCTTCAGATAGACAGTATGTCTTTTGACAATCATTTTCTGCAATGATCTGAAAGTAAAAATCAGCACTGATAACATCTGTAAGGCTAAGAACAGACAGTCAAAATCCTGACACTGAATAGATTACATCTTTGCAGGTTAGTCTAAACTGCATAGATTGAACTGATAAGCAAGTGAACAGACATTCAGTTTTGATACCGGAAATGCAGCCACTTGCCTGCAGTGGCCCATGTCAGAAGCGGAGGGGTGCTAGAGCATGCCTCCCTGCTCAGCTGGACCAGACAGCTTAAGCCAAGACTAGCCCACCCACTCTGTGAGGGGGGGTTGTGGGGAAAGTGCAAAGCATCCTGGGAAGCTGGAGGACTGTGAGTTAACTTGACTCTGGAGGGGATCTGGGACAGAAGTTCAATAAACTGATTTAACCTAAATCAGTTAAATTACTACGTCCATCCAGGTTTATCTATCTAGGTTTTGGCCATTTTAAAAGCAGCTTATTTGTACTGAACTTCTGTTGTATTACAGATTTGAACCAGTTTCCAATTACTTATACTGATCTATGTGTAATTTCTGTCTCTAACCCAAATGCAAAGACTAACATAGTGGTATAAAATAAGGGGGACACGGAAATTGCACAAAACAACGTAGCTTGCTGAGAGAGCAGGGCTCATTCAAATAAGATGAATCTTAATACATCCAAATATAAATTTATATATTTTGAAAAAACAAGTATAGAATGGAGAAAGTAGTCTGGAAAGCAGCAACTATAGAGAGAACCTGGGGTTCTCAGTTGAACCCTGGGGCAATGCTAGGGCTTAAAAATGTGAACGTAAACTGTGGATGCCCTAAAACGCTCAAGAATAGGATTACAATGGAAAAAATGTATCTTTTATATGGCATTCGTGAGACTGACATGGGCATGCTGTATCTAGTACTGGTGTTCACATACAAGTATAAAGGATGGTTAAAAATGGATATGATAGAGTGAAGAGATACAAAAATTAACAGAGAACTGAAGAAAATGTCTTAAACTAAGACATCTACAAACCTCAATGTTTAGCTGAGCAAATAGTAGACTGAGAGATAACGTGATCTTAGTGCATAAATATCACCACACAGTGCACATGGTGCTACCTTGGCTGAACAAGGCCTAATAAGAACTATTGGCTAAAAGGGGAAGTATGACAAATTCAAATTGAAAATGAAGCATCACTTTTTAATGGTTGGAAACAAACTACCAAGGGATGTAGTAGATTTTCCATCTCATGAGAGCTTCAGCTCAAGTCTGATTTCCTTTCTGGAATATATGACTTAGCTAAACACAAGTTATGAGGCTCATTATAGGGAAATGGCATATGAAATCATGCTAGATGATCTAATGCTCGTTTTAGCTTTAAATTCTATGAATCTATAAAGATGTTGCAGTCAACTGCATTCTCCTGCCATACAAATTGGAACTGGAATCAAGAAGCCAGATAACAATCTTCCTGGCATGGCACTGCTCATATGTTTTAGATTCAGAAGCTGCCTGTAGACACGCAGGAAGGCTGCTACAAAGTGCTGTAATTACAACATATAGGGGCAGATTCGATTAATTGAGTCTGCTGGATCGTGCTAATTAGCACACCTCCAGCAGCCTCCATGTCTTGTCTGTCAGCATCCCAGTGCTTCAAAATGGTGGTGGGGGCACTTTAAGGCTTGTCGAAAAAGCGTTAGTTAAAGTGCCCTGTGGGCACTGTGAAGCATGAAGATGCTGACAGAAGAAACGCTGCAGGCACTTTAATTAGAGCAGGTTTCGGAGCCATTCTAATTAAAGCACTCCCCCACCACCCTCAGAGCACATGTAAAAACACCTAGGGAGGCTAGTCAAATCTTTGCTTACTTTACTTTACAGTACCTTTTTCCAATGCCTTTGGCAAAGCAGATGACATGCAGAATCAAGCTGCATGACTCCAATCAGGTTCAAGTTAGGTGATCTGTAGCTAACATAAATTCTTATAAAGATCCAATTTAAATGATCAATTTAAAAATGTTTGGTGATTGGCTATGAAAGAGACTGCGAACCTGAGAACCACCACTCAAAATATTAAAAATATAGAACAGAGAGCACTCTTGAGAAGACTGACATGATCTTGTCAGGTTTTAAGATGACATCTCACCAATATAAGAGATTTCATCCCAAAATCTTAACAAAAAATAACTGAAAAAAATATAGCAACCAAGCAACAAGGGAACCCTGGCAAACCTATCATATCCAACCATGGGACCCTAACTGAGGAAATATCAGGTTTTGTTGAATCCATCCTAAAACCGCTTGTCACCCACAGAGCAAGTTTTGTCCAAGACACCACAGACTTGCTACGGAAACTTAAAAACATAGACCACCTTCCCAGCAACACACTCCTAGCCACCATGGACGTT
>NW_005841847.1:960478-964890 GCF_000455745.1 Alligator sinensis | reverse complement strand
ATCACCAGAAGCAAACTTCCTCAAGCCCAGACACACCAAAAGGATCCAGACCGTGCCATGACACGAAATGCAAAACCTGCCCCCACATCTCCACCACCTCCACTATTACTACACCCCACAACAGAGCCATCAGCATCCCAGGATCTTACAGCTGCACCGCCAGAAATGTAATATACCTCATCCAGTGCACCAAATGCCCTGATGGAAGATATGTAGGAGAGACCAAACAACAACTGCGCACCAGAATGAACGCACACCGGAAATCCATCAAAGACAGAAACACCCAATGACCGGTGGGGGCACATTTCTCACAGGAGGGCCACTCTCTCTCCAATGTCTCAGTCCTGATCCTCAAGGGAAACTTACACAACACTTCCCAGAGACGATCCTATGAGCTCCATTTCATCAACCTGCTGGATACTAGAGATCATGGACTAAACATAGACATTGGATTTTTGATACATTACAATCTGCCTGGCAACTGACTCCCCAGCCCAGCCCAGTCCCTGGCTTGTTTACTTTTCATTCCATCCAGGAAGAGCACACACCAACTGCTGAAGCTTCCTTAGCCTGACGAAGGGTTTTTGTACCCGAAAGCTTGCTTAATAACTATTCTCCAACCATTTGGGTTGGTCTAATAAAAGATATCAAATTCACCCAAGGAACCTTGTCTGCCTATAGCAACCAACATTCTTTTATCATTTCGCTAGATCAAAAATAGATTGGTACATCTTCTGATCCAATATCACCATTTGCCTTAGACCAAAGAGTCTGCAGTAAATTTAATATTTAAGATATAAACAAGTCAAAGAACTTATCTTTGTATATTTCCACCTTGATATTTAAAGCTTTAAAGCTACTTTAGAGTTTATCAAGTTAGAATCTATTTAAAACAAAAAATAATTAAAAGGCATCTATGCTCTGTATTTGCATACAAGTTATTTCTTTTACATTATCAAGTTTTCTTGCTGAGTCCAAACCCTGAAATGATGAATATAGAACACTCTAATATATCTCATGTTTAAATCTCCACAGAAAACAAAATGCATTCTAAAGTTTCATTTGAAAGTCATGTGGCAGTAAGAATCTATTCTAAAATCTATTAGCAGTTCAGAGAAACTGGAAATACATAAATGTATGAAAAGATTACTGGGTAGCCAGTGGAAACATCTCAGTTAGCTATCAACAGTCCCATTTGGTGAGAATTAGCTGAACATATTAGTTGAGTCACACTAAAATATATATATATTTCTCTACCTAAATGCATGAAGAAATGAGAATCAAGAGTGACAGGTTAAAAAAGTACAAGTAAAACATTGTCCCCAGTAGTGCAAACACCCAGTGGAGTCAATCCCTCAGTATGGTCTCAAAGAGGAATTAGTCTTTTTGACAATCTACACCTGGCTAAAGAGATTCCCAGAACTGAGCAAATCAGCTTTAAGTCCAGTTCTCCATATGTCATTCTGAGATTTTAAGACCAGAAAGGAACATGGTGATCAGCTGACCTGACTTCCTGCATAACACTGATGACAGAACTTCCCTGAATGAATTCCTGTTCCAAGTCCATTATATGTTGAGCTACAGCATGGGGTTTGTTTTTTTCACTTAAACATCCATTTTTGACTTAGAATTTTCCTGTGATACAGAATCTACTGCAAACCTAGGTAACCTGGTCTAGTGACTAATTACCCAATGTTAAAAATTTGCACCTTATTTCTAGAATTTGTCTTGCATCAACTAACAGCCATTGGCTCTTGTTTTACCTTTGTCTTGTAGATCAAAAAGTACTCTACCATACAACTTCTTTTCCCGAGGCGAGTCCCAATAGACTGATCAAATCACTTTTTTACCTTTTTCTTTGAATAAACTAACCATGCTAAGTCCATTGAGCCTCTTGCTATGAGGCACTTTTGCAATTCTTTCATTATTCCCATGACACTTCTGAACACTCTCCAATTTTTTAAATTTTTTAAAAAGTAGGCACCAGAAATAGAAACTGTTCATCTAGCAGCGGCACCAGTACTAATATGGAGGTAATATAATCTCTCAATTCTTATTTGATATTCTCTTGTTTAGACATGGGGTTCCTATGAATCACTGTGGCTGCAGCAACACACTGAGGACTTATGGTCAGGTGATAGCCCCCCATGACCTCCAAGTATTTTTCATAGTCACGCTTCTCCGCAGAGGTGTCCCCAAGTTACAAATACATTTTGGAGATAACCACAGCCCCACCTTTGGGAGAGGGGAGTACAGCTTGGAAAGGACATTCAGGGGGTGGAGGAACTCTCCTACTTGTGAGGCAGGTGCAACTGGCAGTTAGTTCAATATGCCACACTGCCCGCTCTAGTGATTTTACCAGGTAACCCAAACAGCAAGGCCTTTCCTAAAAGGAAACATGAGAAAAAAGTATGTAGGTTCCATCTCTGGAAAGGGCTTAGGAAAATTTATCACTTAGGTTGGCAAAGACTAGAGAAGATTAACAGATTTCAAATACACAGAGTCAATAAGACATTTCAGTAAAAGAACTAAATGGAAAGGCTTAAATAATCAATGGCCTCTGAATTCATCAAAATTCTTGCTTTGCAGTCACTTCATGAATCTTATGGTTTTCATTTTTATGACATCTTTAATTCTCCCTCTTTTTAATGTAGATCAAAAGGCCTGTATGCAGTCATTTGCTTTTGCAGTATTAATGTATTGGTGAAAGCTGTTAACAGAATAAACAAACAATATGTTGGTTATTCTTCCTCTCTTATGAACCAAGGCAGTCATGGCTTCAGGCTATTGCCTGAATTGTCAGCCAGTGCCATCTCAAAAAAACTAAGTATTATTTGAAAAATGTTTACAAAAGCTAGCCTAATTCAGCATTGGGTTATTCCATGCTGGGCGCATCTACACATGCAATTAATACAAAGCAATATAGTCTGGAGTTTACTGCCCTGGAGTTTATTGTTCCCAGGTGCACTGTTAGAACGTGCACCCGGGAGCAATCAACTCCAGAGCTATGAACTCAAGAGTTTATTGCCATTTGAACATGTGCCCGGGACTGCAGCACATTGAACTGGCATAGAGCAGCCCCAGCTGGCAGAAGCCCACAGGGGTCATCCCGCCAGTCTGGGGCTGCTCCCCACAAGCGCAACATGCTGTGGAGGGTTTGCCTGGGGCACGGGGTGCTTCAGCACAAGGCTAGCCAGCAGTCAACCCCCACATTGAAGCACTGTAGTACCCTAATCAGCCAGGGCAGTGTCTGCATGTGCGCTATTGCAAGTGCTATCCTGCTGCACAGTAAAATAATTTACTCCAGCCTAATAGAGATGCATGTATAGACACCAAGATGTTTACTGTGCAGCTAACTAGTCTACTGCATAGTAAATATCTTGTGTAGATACACCCGTTGTGTATAGAATCACACTGGCTTGAAACTGGAGTCATGCTATGCTGAATAAGGACCTTTTTCTTAAGGCTGCTATAAAAAATTCCTAGTTTTATTTTTAAGTTTTTTTCAAGCAATTGACCCGGTGTTGAGGAAATGCTCTTTTAGTATGTAAAATATTGCAGCTCCCATTATCTTCTGAATTTAGGTCCATTGCTTTGAGGTGATGGGGATGAAAAAGGGAACACTTTTCTCTTTTCCTCTCTTGCTTTCAGACTGACAATGAATCATAGAAGTGATTCTATGATTCTATGAATAACAAAGTACATGTGTGCTCATGTGCAGTGATTCACTTGTTTCCTATCTGTTACTAGCTGCTCCCTATGTTCTGCTTCCAGACATGCAGGGGTGTGCGTTTTGTTGTACTGCAAACCTCTTTGTGGCACCACAAACCATGTGTGGAGAACGTTAAAGCATGCCCTGGGGGTGGGATTTCCCAGTAGCAAAAACAAGGAACAAAAAGCAGCGCAATGCACGCACAAGCATGTGTTCACACACGGAGGCAGAGCTGTCCAGAGCAATGACCTGTGTCCCTGCTGCTCCACGCCACAAGGGTGCTGGTCCCAGCCTCCAACTCTTCCTGGTTGAAGGGCCAGGAGGAGCTGGGAATAGGCAGTTTGCCCACTGTGGGACAATTTATTGACCTAATCAGCCCACCTTCAACTCTCTCTGCAGTGTCCCCTTCCCCTATCCTTTGTAGTTAAAGTATTTACTGTGTAGAACCCCTGCTTTTTGCAAGTCCATTCATAACATCTGAAGAAGCAAGCTAACACCTACAAAAACTTATGACCCTGAACCAGCTAGCCTTGAAAGTATCACCCTGTCCTACCACCTGCCAGGTATTGGGTGGGAGGAAAAGGGGCCTCTTCTCTCTTCTCAATAGGCAAAGGATTTTTAAAAAAGTCTGAAAGTGACTAAATTGTCTATAAAAAGAGAGCACCTGATCATTGTTTCAGTTGATTCCAATCTTTCCTAA
>NW_005841847.1:956741-960468 GCF_000455745.1 Alligator sinensis | reverse complement strand
GAGAGAGCAGATGGTAGAAAAGTACATCAAATAAAAAACTGACTATCTTGGAAGGAAGCGATAGTAAGCTAAGTGATACAAGTGAGGGAACACAGTAAGTTTGTTTTCCATTTAACTGAAAGCTTAATGCCATGGGACAAGATTACAGCATTATACTTGTAATAGTGATAAAAATACTATATAGTAAGATGTACTTTATTTGTAGTTATTTTTTCTCCCTTTGCCCCCTTATGCCACTCCTCTATGTATGTATTGCATTTGATAAAAAATGTGCACAAAGGCTGAGTTTGGTTTATAAGTTCTTGGTATTTTAAACAAAATGTGCTTTGCTGCTGGCAAGTTATTCCAACACATTATTCCAGTAAACTAGGCATTAACACTGCTACATTGTTCAGTGCTTAGCTGGTAAGAATAGAGGAGAGCCGGTTAAGTGCTCCCACTTGGAGGAAAGAAGGGCAGTAGTCTTTGGGTCAGTGGGTGAGAAGAAACAGGGGGGAAACATGGTGATTTGACTTAACAACGTGCTGTCTACTATGTAAAGCTGAATTTGCCGCAATTTATTCCATTCAAAAGTTTCCCAATCTCTGCCCTATACTATTTTTTTTTTTAAAAATAGAGGGCAGAGATGAGATGCTCAGCTTCTATAAACTTTGGTCTTATTAAAAATAGATCATCGCAGAGCAAAGATAATAGTGTTACTACATGGGTCTGAAGGTAAGGGACTAGACATGCTATTGTGCGGGCCGCCTCCCGATCCCATCCATGTCACCATGAGCGGGCCGGGAGCGATATGCGGACCCGTCTCTGTGCACGCAGGCTGTGGCCAGCAGCCCGGGCACGCAGGGTCGGACAGGACCGGTGGTGAGCTAGAATTAGTCACGGACGCGTAATGGTTGATTTAAAGATTGTTTACTTACACCGAAGATGGTCGCGGTGTAGGCTGGACAGTTTCCAGGTTCAGCTCCGCTTAAATGGGCTATTTTCCTCCACTTAAATGGGCGCTTTTCAGTCCGACCCCCTGCTCCTGCCATGGCAGGGGGTCAGACTAGATGATCTGCCCAGGTCCCTTCCGACCCTAGAAACCATGAAACTATGAAACTATGAAACTATAAATCCTCATTAGAGGACTACGACTAGCTCTCTCCCACGGAGTTGTTGAAGCTCCGTGGGTCCGTTTATTCTCTCTCCCACGAAGTTTGCTAGGCTCCGTGGGTCTGTTTATTCACTCACACGAAGTTTGCTAGGCTCCGTGGATTCGTTTGCGCGCAGGGAGAGGGATATGTCTAGGAATCTATCGGCGACGGGGAGAGGCTCTTAGTAGTTGATCAGGCTACCAGTCGGTCCAAGATTTACGTAGAAGTCCATGAGGTAATCATGGACTCCTTGCCGGAATTCTCTCGGATTTCTCCCGGAATTCTCGGAATCAGGGTTCTCAGGATCCTCCTGAGATTCTCGGAGATCTCTGACTTGGGCGGAAACCACTCAAGCTTTTTATACGGCTAGCAAGCCAATCACTAGCCGCCACGTGTGCATAATTTAACACAAGCCAATAATGGGGCTCGAATTAAAATACAAATGGCGGGAACTCTTTGCACCGAGCATTTCTTAGATGCAAAAGAAATGCACCATGCAAAGAAAGCTACAAATTGGCAGGAAATTCTCCCTTGCACCGGGGTTCTCCTTTACAGCAGAAAACTCCACCGTGCAAAGAAGCTGCAATTTAGTGGGAAAAATAATTTAGCAGTGCCAAAGCACACACAAACAAAAAATCACAACTTTGGGTTGTGACAGCTATTTTCTATGACAAAACCTTTTTTAAAATTTTACCCTTCCCAGTACATCAACTGAATGAGCAATGCCATGTAAGCAGTACACACTACTGATGGGTGCAATACAGTCAGTTGCAATATAGTATATACAATGGGTGGATCTACATGGGCCATTAAGGCGCTGTGATAAACACTTGCGCAGTTTGTGCCAGAGTTTATCACAGTGCCCTAATGGCTTGTGTAGATGCTCAAACTGCTGCTGCTGTGCCTGGGACTGCAGCAGTTAGAGCCAGGGCAGAGGAGCCCTGGGATGGCAGGGACTTTGGGGGGTTAGCCCCAGGCTCTGCGTGCTGGTGTCAGGCAGTGGAGTAGCTAGCTAAGACACAAGGATGCTAAAGTGCAGGGCTGTGTGGCAGGCAACCCCCACACTTTTGCACTCTTGTGCCCCATCCAGCCCTTGTCATCATCTACACGTGCTCTTTGGTGCAGTAAGTAGCTGTGTCCTAAGGTAGTACTTCCCCCAATAGTACTGTTTTAGGGTATAGCTAATTAATGTACTGCACTCTAATACTGGTGCACATGTAGACAGTGACACTTTACTACAGAGCTGATTAGTCAACTCTACAGTACAGCGTATGTGTATACAGGTCCAGTATATACCATTTAACATATGTGATACCTCACAGCAAAAAAGGTATTCAATTTGTGGTAGACAGTAGTTCAAAAGAAGAAACTCTTCATTCTTTCACTTAGGGCTTGCAAAAACATGACAATGCACATGGTATTTTACATTTTGTAATATATACTGTAACACGTTAGATTTGACTTAATCTAGATGTTAAAAAACAGTGATGGGAAACATAATTGAAAATCACCAATTTCTTGTCAACAGCTTATCTTCTAGATGTATTGGATATAAAATCTGAGTACCTTGAGAACATGTTAGTGATGGCATATGGAAGCATTAAATAATAAAAAATTCAGATAATATAGTCAGTAATTCTTAAGGATTCAGTTCCTACACCTGCTTTACAATGAACTTCCTCCATTTACAGATGACAATAAATAATTGCAAAAATTAGGATTTATAACACCAGTAATTTATATTGGTGATAAGGGCTTTATATTGCTCTGATCACTTAAAAGCAGATCCTAAGCTGTTATAAATTTTCCTAGTTCACCGGAGATGGAAGTCAATGGAGCTTTGCTGCTTTACCCCTTGTGCTGATCTGCTCATTGCTTTCCATTATACAGGAAAGGATATATATATCCCTAAAGATACCAATTGAATTAAACTAAATATTTGGTGCAAATCAGTTTACAAAGGTTGCCCTTACAACATCATCAGTTTTGTTGCAAGTAAACAGATGTGATTACCTCACTACTTGCTAAATTATCTATAATTCCTGATTCTTAGCATATAGAATAGAAATACTTGGCATTATTTAAACAATATTTGTGGTTTATAAAAATTAATTGTTCAAAAATGCCTCCAGCATGTACGCTATGGGGTGGACATGGCCTGGAGATAAATGCAGGAAAATATTAGAGATAGAGTAAGACTTTATATTGTAAAATCCTTTTGTTTTTTTTTTAAACTGACAGTTAAAGCAAGCAGGCCCAACTGAAATACCTGTAGAACCTGACTGCAAGGGAGTGTGCCAAAAAGGGACTGTCAATGGACCTCTCCTTGGCAGGTACAATGAACATTTTGCCCTTCTGAATGCTTTGCATAACACAATTGATGTTTTTTCTTCCACTTCTCCTGCCAGGTATGTATTAACATAATGACCTATTCACTTGTGGGCTGTGAAAATTCTGTTACTAACTCCCAAAATCCATTATTAAAACAAAAGCTTCCCCCTCCCACCCAGCCTCCTCGCCCTGCTGGTGCCCCTAACTCCCCCCCCACACAATCCCAGCCAGCCCTGCTAGTGCCCCTCACTTCCCCCAAGAGT
>NW_005841847.1:946982-956460 GCF_000455745.1 Alligator sinensis | reverse complement strand
ACCCCCCGTATCTGTGTGCAGGCTGCAGGCACAGGCTCCTGCCCTGCTCCCCTACCCCGGGGTCTCTGCAGCCCAGCAGGCATGACCCAGCACAGCAGGAAACAGCAGGGTTTGTGGAGAAGCTGCCTGCTACTGCAAGCTCCATACTGCCCTGGCGACGTGCTTCAAGCACGCAGCTGCAGTGAGGGCAGCAGCGTGGGGTTGCGCCAATCAAAGCTGCCTCACAAGCAGTGGAAGTGTCACCTGGGCAACACAGAGCTTGCAGTGACAGACAGCTTCTCCGCGTGGCCTCATCGTTCCCTGCCACACCGGGTCACACCCGCTGGGCTGCTGAGGCCCCAGGGAAGGGCAGCAGGGCAGGAGCTTGAGCCCACAGGCTGCACTAGCCCCTACCCCACCCCATGCACAGATCTGGGGGGCACAGATCCCCCCTGCTCCTCAAGACTGCACACAGCACTGGGGAGCCAGCCCCACCTCCCCTGCCCTCTGGACAAGCTGCCCACAGCCCCATCCCACTCCCCACTGGAGCCCTGCAGCCACACACTGCAGCCCCAGACCCCACGCACTGCCAGGCTGGGCAGCAGGCCCAGTACAAGCACCACCCCTGCACAACTCCCCCCCTCCTTGGGGCTCAATATCCCCTGCACCTACTTACCTGTTCTCCAGGCTGCCTGGGGCCATATGCATGTACATGCACATGGTGTCCCCCATCTCTCCACCCTCCTCCCACTCCCTCCCAGCTCCCTGCAGGCTGGAACGATGCTAGCCCGCAGGGAACTCATCGCAGAACTGCAAAATCCAAGGGCTTCTCTGGAACAATGAGAAATCCACGTTTGCCTCCACTAGAAGGCAAAATACACAGTTTACTCCATTTTTCTATGGGAAACGGAAAACAGATCCCTGGTGATCTGTAGCTAGAAAAACTGCCAAAAATGAATTCAGTTTTTGCAAAAATACTACCCTTTCTTTTTCAGTTTTACAGCATAAAATAGAAAGCTTATTGCAAGGAAAGGCTAAATTCATGACAATATTAGCCTGGACCCTACCACTTCTGGGGGTTCACTCCATGTTCTGTAACAAAGTGCAACAGTTCTTCCTAGTAAACAACTGCCACAGGTCAGAATTGCCAGTGATAAGATGTCCCTCTACAGCTGAAATTAGAGGCATTATTTTACTAAAAACAGAAAAGAACAGAATTAAGTTGTAAAAGGTTTTCTGTAAGAGAACTTTTTATCGGAGGCTTCATATTAAGAGAATGGAAACTCATTTTCATTCATCCCTAAAGCAGCAGCAGCTTCATTATATAATGTATAACTAATATCTAATAAGCAGGAATCCTGCTTTTCTCTGTTTATTCTTTGATTTAAAAAAAAAATATTTGATTTAAAATAAATCCCAGATTCTCTGATTAAAACCCCCAATATTTGAATTTTTCTGCAATTAAAATGAAATGCCACTATATATAGGTATCAGTTGAACACAATGTTTTATTGATATATTTACAATTTTAAAGCAATTTGGAAGCCTACCAGTGCCTCAATGATTATAATAAAATAAATTCTAAATACCTATGTATTTTGGCATTTGATTTTGTTTTTTTATCATAGAAAATGAGAGCTTCCCCTGCCCCTTTCATTCACCAGGACGTGGCTCAAGCTGCAGCTATCCTTGCCCAGCTTTGTTGCACTGAGCAGCCCTGATATGCTGGTGCCCTGTCCCTGCCAATAACATTGATCCTCACTCCCAAGCCACAGCCCCCCACCCCCAGCCCTGCCAGTGTACTTCTCTCCCGACCCATAGCCCTCTGGTCCTGCTAGTGCCCCTCACTCCTAACCCACATCCCCCTGGGCCCTGCCAGTGCCTGTCACTCTTGATCAACAGCCCCTAGCTCTGATGGTACCCCTCAGCCCCACATCCCCCCAGCCCTACTAGTGCCCCTCACCCCACCCGTAGGTGCCCTTAACTCTCAACCCACCGCTTCCTGGCCCTGCCAGTGCCCCTCACTCTCCACCCAGTCTCCCCCACCGCTCATAACCCTCACTTCAGGTTGCTCCCACCCTGCAACCCCAAACCCCTTGTCCCCCCAGCCCTGCCAGAGGGGGGGCCCAGTTGCCAAGGACCAGAGCCAGGGCCCAGTCCCCTGTCCTCCCCCCTCTCCCCCCCACAGCACCCAAGCCCTGGCTGTCATGTGCAGTCATCTTATGGAAAAAAATATAACTATGAAAGGTACAAGGGAATAGAAAATCAGATCCAATAAGTTCAATAGATAACAAAGTACCTAATTTAACAAGTCATAACTGAAGAGTTATTTAAATTCATGTTAATTCTGAGGAAGTTTGTCCTCAACAGATGGTTGTGGTTTAGTATAAAATTAATGAGCCAGTCTTGTCAGTTTTATAAGTGGGTTGCAGAATGGACCATATTCTATAAAACTTGCTTTAATGTCAGCTCTAGCTTTGCTTTTGTAAAGGCTATACAATTTAGCCCCATCAATAAATCTGTAGGCTTACAAGAGTGTTTTATTAGTCATAGTGAAAAACTACAAAACTAGAGTTATAGACATGTCTAAAACTTGACAAGGGTGATGACTTGATTGATCAAGATTTATGTTAGGTCATCTATACCATATTTACTCAAATCTAAGATGACCCTGAATCTAAGAGGACAATCTGATAATTAGATTCTATATATGGAACATTTCGAAATTTGTTAAAGTTGTCTAGGTACAGAATCTAACTATTGGAGATTTGTCTTGAATTCATCCCCCTCCCATTGCTACAGCAGGGAAAATAGTGCAAATGGGGGGTGGGGAGGTGGGGGAGAGGTTCAGATGGCTCCCTAGCCCTTTGCTCCCCCCACATTTTTCCCCTGCAGCCCCTGTCAAACTGCTTGGGCTCTGTTCCCTCCCTGAGCACATGCCCAATGGATGTGACAGTACAAAGGACCCAAAACACTTTGAAATAAATATACCTGTAGTAATTTGCATATATGCAAGTTACTATAGGTACCTACAGACTTGGTTCATCTTGAATTGATGCATCTTACCTTTTTTGAAAACTGCTGCAAGTTTCAGCACAGGTACTCCATAAACATACTTCAGAGCAGCACTTTTAGGTAGTGTGGGAGATGGACTATATGGACTCATACCAAAGGAACCAGAAGAAACATTATTAAGGACTTTATTAGCATGTTTCAAAATTAGTTTATGGAAAGTAAGAAATTTCTGGATGTTTAAGGCATTGGCTTTCACTGGAAGAGTGTTTGAAGCTCAGGCTGCATGAAATTAAATACTACATTGATCAGGACAAGGAAGAGATCAGAGAAGAAGAGGCAAAGAAGAAGTAGAGGAAAAAGGCCTGGACATACTTGTTTCACTAAATCAAAAGAAAAGACTGATGGGAGGGGAAGAGAATTTCAGGTGGTTACTGAGGTAATAGCTGTTCATGGTGTGCTGTATGAAGAAAACAAGTTCTGTAAGGGGTTCCTTTGTGGGAAGTTGATGTATGTTATTTAAGGGTTTAATACATGCAGTTGTGTTTTTGAATATGTAATTTTTTTGCAATATGAAATTCTGGTAAAACAAGCATGCCTGGATATGAAGCTTTGTAAGTGTAGAGTAATAAGTGTGTTTTTAATATATATATATTTTTAAAGGTTCCCATCAGTATTTTTGGCACCAGGTGGGGGTATCAAAGCTTGCTCCAGCCTCTCTGAGTACTGGCATGATATTGCAGAACCTCCAGGCCTGGTACTCCTTCTCTCCTGGGTGAGCAACTATCCCCCCACCCTTTTTTTTTTTTTAAGGTCCCCCCCCAAAAAAAAAGATGCCTATCAGTATGTTTGCCCAATATGGGCATGTGTTTTACAAGCATGCGCAGAGTAGGCTGCATTCAGATACCTTCATAACTGGTTTCTATTACTGTGCACATACTGTTTCTAGCAGCAGTTTGAATACAATGATATACAATGTATTCAATGAGAAGGTTTTCCTGTATACAAATATAAGATGAGGGGCTTTTTTCCCCCCCATGCTGACTGGGGGGCAGGGAAAAAACCTCATCTTTTATTCAAGTAAATATGATAATTGAAGTATTTAATTTTTATTCTTCATGTATGTTTAAAGCTGGTATTAAAACTTTTTCTTTCTTAAAATATATTCGTGCAAACACTAGTTTTGAAATCTTTAACTGAATTTAGAGTGAATATATGTTGATATATTACAAATGCATGTGTTAAAGATGTTTTGATATGCCCAAATGCCTATAATTAAGAATTCTCTAGTGACTGCAGATGTAAAGAGATTGACTTCATTCTGTCATGCTAAGTATTACAACCAGGTATCATGCACAAAATATGCAACATCACTTGAAGACCAGAAGCATACAACAAATAAAAATCAAAACAGAGAGTGAGTCATATAAAAATATTATGAGATTCCCTCTCCGACATGCAATTTTGCAGACACACATTTTCACAGCCCCAGCCTTTCATTCATTTGAAAGGAATTTATGTATATTACAGTAAGGGTACCTTTTAAAAATAACAAATAGTTAAAATCTCCCCACCGAGATAAAAAGAAATAATGAGACAGTGTAGCAGGATGGCTGACAGCTGTATCTATGTCTACCTGGAGAGGCTGTAAAATATGCATCCATTTGCTGCTTGGTTGATATATTGGGAGAAATATCCTTGTATTTCCCATTCACTCCTTGTCACAGGTGTCAGCACCTGTCATTTCTTTCCTACTTGAATTATGACCTACCCTGGGACTGATCCAGGTCTAGTGAAGTCAATGAATGTATTTTCATTCCCTTAGTGGGGGTTGGATAAGACAAGCATATTGAAATCAAGAATGAGAATTTCAGCAGATCATGCAATACCATCTTGCGCGTGTAACTTGGGTTCCTAACCCCTGATAAATACGAAAGAAAGAGACAGCTGAGGGAGGAATAGCCAGCAGTGAAGAATAGACAGCCAAAGGAAAAGTAGTACTAGCTCCAAAGCTACAGAAAAGCTGCAAGCCACTTACCAGGGCCAAGCTAGTAAGAGAAACAGGCTGCAAGACCTGGGCTCCAGGCAGTGGGTTAAAAGCAGTGGCTGCAGCAGAGCTGAGTAGGCTGCTGATAATTGGAGGACTGAGCAACCTCACCTGCTGAGAGTAGGACAACAGAGCAGAAGTAAGTGGTTGCAGGACAGAGAAAAGGGCATCTTACAAAAGATCTGGCTTGGCTGCAAGACAGTGCAGTGTGTGCTTAATTGGGAGAAGCTGTCTGCAGAGCTGTGAGCCTGCTCATGGGGAAGCAGAATGAAAGACTGGTCAATGGGAAACAGGGAAGCACCTGGTCCTGAGAAGCAGGGATCAGATAACCTGAATGGGAGAGGCTTGGCTCCAGGGCTACAGAGTCATTTTGGTTTTGAGTGTCATTAGGGAGAAGAGCACCCTGGAGAGCAGGATGAACTAAAGGGTCCCCCAAGAGAATACATATCCCAAGGAGCTGGTAGGGTGAGTGGTTAGTGTACCTAGGTAGATTAGTTGTTTTTAGTTCTTTTTACTTAATGGCTTGAGGTCCCAGCCTGGTACATCAAGGTAGGACTTATGGGAGGAAGAGAGCAGGGGTAGAGTATGGAGAGAGACTGAGAGAGCAAGGTGGTTGAGGCTAGTCAGAAAGAGCAAGTCAGAGACTGGGCCAGACCAAGGCAGCCTGATGATGAGCAGGGCACAGTGAAGCAGCCAAGGCTCACACTGGTACTCAGAGGGCAGCCTCCCAAACTTTTACTTTACAACAAAGCATGGCAGGAGAGGACCAGGCAGTCTGACAGACCAGGGTGGTTGGGGGCAGGATCAGTGCAGCGGCTGGAGGGGTGCCATAGTCATCCTTAGAGGTGGGTCCTTTCACATGGTGTTACACAACAGCTGGATCCTGTTGAACAGGCCTGTATTTTCAGCTCTACTTCTTCAGATGCAGCCTTCTACACAGCTACTTTTATATGACTTTTTGTGAGGAGCTCGCACCTATCAGATGTGCCTTAGTACACAGTGTTAGACGAAAAAAGGCTGTTCAAGGAACCAAGCAGAAAGAAAAGAAAAGAATGGATTAGGTCCCTCAGGCAGAATAGTCAGGTCTATATCTGTAAAAATGGAATATTCTGCACCAACTCCCAGGGCCCCTGTATTCCTACTTTGGACCTCCTAGCTCTGGTTCCTCACTACTGACTTAACCCTGACTCCGTTGTTGAACACTTAGCTTATGTCTCCAGCTCTGAGTCCCTGCCTTGCTCCGGTCTCACCTCTGCTTCAGAATTGCCTTCCCTGCCTTGGACCCCAGGATCTTGATCCTACTTACCTTATCCTGCATATTGGATTCACCAACTCCTGACCTCTGGTCTGGCACTGACCATGAACTGGCTTTGATTTCCCCAACACGATACATCTAACTTGGCCTGGCACCCGGTATTGTGACCTTGGTTTTGGACTTCCGGTATTACTGACCCTTGGCTTCTGAACCCTAACCTCCAAAATCAGGGTCAAACCCATGACATCAACCCTGGTGACAAGGCTGTTCGGCCAAAACTAAAAAAGGGAGAGCAAAAAGATACTGTAGAGCCAAACTTTCTAACACTCTCATCTTTTTGCTGTTGTGCCTTTTGGCAAAACAA
Source organism: Alligator sinensis (assembly GCF_000455745.1). NCBI lineage: Eukaryota > Metazoa > Chordata > Crocodylia > Alligatoridae > Alligator > Alligator sinensis. The sequence continues at coordinate 949,803 of NW_005841847.1, read as the reverse complement.
ATCCTCCTTCCTCCTGAGGAAGCTACATCTGTACTACTGTATACTGGTTATAATCCACAGGCTCTTGACAGGAAACTTTTGCAGCTACCCAGCCTACTGGGCCTACTAAATAACATGGTTGACAGCCAACAGAGTGAAATTCCCAGACACAGAGACTAGATAGGTTGGAGGACAGTCTCCTGAAGAAAAACTTGACACTGGAAAAGGGTGCAGCCTGGGAAACAGAAAGAGGTCTCAGAAGCGGCAGTTTACCCAGGAACAACAGACTGCATCAGTCACATTTAGATGATAATTACCTACAAATGGAAAGAATGACATTCCAACACCATCTCATTGAACAGTTTCTTGATTATCTGGATAACTCGCAGACTGAGAGAGACTATGATTCTGAGTGTATATCCAGGAAGAAATTTCAAAATAAAATTAGAAGCTGAAATCTGTGTGGTAAGCAGTAAAACTGCCCAGTACAGAATTACTGTTTGTTGCCAACCAGATTTCAAGTTCCATTTGCAATGCCAGCGAAGAACTGCAGGACAATCACTGAAGCATTATAGTTGTTTTTGTAGTCTGGTGGCCAGTTCTCTATGTTGTGGAAGCAGCTGGGGACAGCTCATTTCCAAATTCGTCCCTGTGCCAAGTTTGCTTGTCCCAGTTTCATTAAGTTGCAGCAAAATAAACCAGTTGCACATACTTTCATATCCTTGTTTCCTGAAATGGGTATATTGTTTAAGGCTTCTAAATACATACCAGAAAAGGTGGATTCCATCACAAAAATGTAGTTGTTTAAATAGTACAAAATCTCAGTCTTAACATTCATATTTTATGATGCATGTAGTAGTTTTCTGTTACTTTAAAACTTGTAAATACATTCACACAGCAAAATAGACACAAGGTAAAGAGTTCCTTGGATGGTTAGTGACCGCACAGTAAATAGTCAAAATTACACTTGCCTGTGAATTATCCATAATCCCATTTGACAATATAAAAATAACAACAGGTACATTAGATTTTGTAGAGTTAATTGCCCTACAAAAGAGTTAACACAGAATTATCTTTTAGTTTAAGAAAATTCCCAGAGGAAGTGTGGCCTGCAAGGCGTCATTCATTCTCTAACATGCTCCTGCTAAACAGAAAACTTCCTTATGCTACTGTGTAACATCTCTCCAATAGGAAGGGAGTTCTTCATTTTTTTTTATCTGTCAGTACTACAGTTTTAGTACTTCAATGAGTTGTAAAAGATCTTATGCTTTCTTATGCAGAAATGATCCAAAAAAATTGCTTGCCAAGCTCAGTGTTGCTATATTCAGAAGTCATTCACCATGAGTGAAATTCACTTTAGTACACAAATTCCCACAATGTCCTCATCTCTCTTGCATCCCAAGTTAAATGTTTAAATGGGGCTTAAAATGCCTGCAAATCTGTGTTCAGCATTATGTGGAATTTTGCACAGAAAATGTAAGCTATGTATTCTATCTCTCTCCCTATGCTTTAATTGGTTAGCTGAGAATTCCCCCTGTCACAGGGCAGGCTGTTAGGTGAGGGAAAAAGGATATAGCCTGCACAATAATATATTCAGATAATCCTGTGCCTCCTGAAGGGGATCGAGGAGCATAATGCATGAGAAACACAAAAATAATATAAAGGCATCAATCATTGTCCTCTCTACTCATCATTCTCAACTCTTACAGCAGAAGCTAGTTTTACAAAGAGTTTAGATTATGGATTTGTACAGGATAGCTTGGATGGGCATGATCCTGCAGGCAGGGGGCTGGAGTAGGTGGCCTCTGGAGGTCCCTTCCAGCCCTACTGCTCTATGACTCTGGCTGCATCTAGATGAGATGCTTTACTGAGCAGTACTGTAGTTTACAGCTCACTAAGAATGCTCATCTATACATGCATACTCTTACTGCGCAGTAAAAATCTTCAGCACTCTTTGAAAAGAGGCAGGGTTAATTCTCCAAGGCTAACAAGGCCAGCTCACTGCCTATCTTGAAATGGCTCATACTGCAACTTGCCTCACAGCGGGCATGTCTACATGTGAAAATAATGCAGGATCAGTTCACCCTAGAGCAGGGGCAGGCAATTATTTTGGGTGGAGGGCTGCTTACCGAGTTTTAGCAAGCCATCGAGGGCTGCCTGGGCAGCCCTGCCCCTTGACAGGTGCCCCCCCCACCCCAATCGCCATCTTGGGACCAGAAGTCCCTCCCCTTGTCCCCCGAAGTACTCTTTTCAGCAAGGGTGTTTGCCATCTCGGAACCAGAAAAATACCAAATTATATTCAAAAAAATTTAAAATGTACTACAACATTCATTAACTTCATTAAAAAATACATCTTTGTCCTGATTTACATGTGTTTGTGTAGTGGACATAGAAGTGATGGTATGATAGTTTAAAATTAAGTCTTATTGCATATTATGGGAAGGTGTGGGTGGGAGGGGGTATAGGTTTCTGTGTGTGGGGGAGGCTTGTGGGGGGTGTGGGTGTATGTGTATGTGGGGTGGGGAGCACATGGGTGTGTATGGATGTGGAGTGTAGGCAGGTATGGGGTTTGTGGAGGGCTGTGAGTGTGTGGGAGGAGGGTGGCTGGAGAGGGTTGTGGCACATGTGGAAGGGAAGGGTTTGCCCACGGCCCACTCCCCACCCCATGGCAGGCAAAGCCCCTGGCACCTGGGCTGCACGGTCCTACTGCTCCTGGTCCCAGGACACATGGGCCCCCATGCTGCCGTTCGCAGCCACGTCCCTCACTATCTGTCACCACTGCCCTTCTCCTGCCACTTCCCCGTTACCCACTCCTGCCCCCTCCAGCACCACGTCCCACTGC
>NW_005841847.1:936311-945522 GCF_000455745.1 Alligator sinensis | reverse complement strand
TCCCACTCCCCACTGGAGCCCTGCAGCCACACACTGCAGCCCCAGACCCCACGCACTGCCAGGCTGGGCAGCAGGCCCAGTACAAGCACCACCCCTGCACAACTCCCCCCCTCCTTGGGGCTCAATATCCCCTGCACCTACTTACCTGTTCTCCAGGCTGCCTGGGGCCATATGCATGTACATGCACATGGTGTCCCCCATCTCTCCACCCTCCTCCCACTCCCTCCCAGCTCCCTGCAGGCTGGAACGATGCTAGCCCGCAGGGAACTCATCGCAGAACTGCAAAATCCAAGGGCTTCTCTGGAACAATGAGAAATCCACGTTTGCCTCCACTAGAAGGCAAAATACACAGTTTACTCCATTTTTCTATGGGAAACGGAAAACAGATCCCTGGTGATCTGTAGCTAGAAAAACTGCCAAAAATGAATTCAGTTTTTGCAAAAATACTACCCTTTCTTTTTCAGTTTTACAGCATAAAATAGAAAGCTTATTGCAAGGAAAGGCTAAATTCATGACAATATTAGCCTGGACCCTACCACTTCTGGGGGTTCACTCCATGTTCTGTAACAAAGTGCAACAGTTCTTCCTAGTAAACAACTGCCACAGGTCAGAATTGCCAGTGATAAGATGTCCCTCTACAGCTGAAATTAGAGGCATTATTTTACTAAAAACAGAAAAGAACAGAATTAAGTTGTAAAAGGTTTTCTGTAAGAGAACTTTTTATCGGAGGCTTCATATTAAGAGAATGGAAACTCATTTTCATTCATCCCTAAAGCAGCAGCAGCTTCATTATATAATGTATAACTAATATCTAATAAGCAGGAATCCTGCTTTTCTCTGTTTATTCTTTGATTTAAAAAAAAAATATTTGATTTAAAATAAATCCCAGATTCTCTGATTAAAACCCCCAATATTTGAATTTTTCTGCAATTAAAATGAAATGCCACTATATATAGGTATCAGTTGAACACAATGTTTTATTGATATATTTACAATTTTAAAGCAATTTGGAAGCCTACCAGTGCCTCAATGATTATAATAAAATAAATTCTAAATACCTATGTATTTTGGCATTTGATTTTGTTTTTTTATCATAGAAAATGAGAGCTTCCCCTGCCCCTTTCATTCACCAGGACGTGGCTCAAGCTGCAGCTATCCTTGCCCAGCTTTGTTGCACTGAGCAGCCCTGATATGCTGGTGCCCTGTCCCTGCCAATAACATTGATCCTCACTCCCAAGCCACAGCCCCCCACCCCCAGCCCTGCCAGTGTACTTCTCTCCCGACCCATAGCCCTCTGGTCCTGCTAGTGCCCCTCACTCCTAACCCACATCCCCCTGGGCCCTGCCAGTGCCTGTCACTCTTGATCAACAGCCCCTAGCTCTGATGGTACCCCTCAGCCCCACATCCCCCCAGCCCTACTAGTGCCCCTCACCCCACCCGTAGGTGCCCTTAACTCTCAACCCACCGCTTCCTGGCCCTGCCAGTGCCCCTCACTCTCCACCCAGTCTCCCCCACCGCTCATAACCCTCACTTCAGGTTGCTCCCACCCTGCAACCCCAAACCCCTTGTCCCCCCAGCCCTGCCAGAGGGGGGGCCCAGTTGCCAAGGACCAGAGCCAGGGCCCAGTCCCCTGTCCTCCCCCCTCTCCCCCCCCACAGCACCCAAGCCCTGGCTGTCATGTGCAGTCATCTTATGGAAAAAAATATAACTATGAAAGGTACAAGGGAATAGAAAATCAGATCCAATAAGTTCAATAGATAACAAAGTACCTAATTTAACAAGTCATAACTGAAGAGTTATTTAAATTCATGTTAATTCTGAGGAAGTTTGTCCTCAACAGATGGTTGTGGTTTAGTATAAAATTAATGAGCCAGTCTTGTCAGTTTTATAAGTGGGTTGCAGAATGGACCATATTCTATAAAACTTGCTTTAATGTCAGCTCTAGCTTTGCTTTTGTAAAGGCTATACAATTTAGCCCCATCAATAAATCTGTAGGCTTACAAGAGTGTTTTATTAGTCATAGTGAAAAACTACAAAACTAGAGTTATAGACATGTCTAAAACTTGACAAGGGTGATGACTTGATTGATCAAGATTTATGTTAGGTCATCTATACCATATTTACTCAAATCTAAGATGACCCTGAATCTAAGAGGACAATCTGATAATTAGATTCTATATATGGAACATTTCGAAATTTGTTAAAGTTGTCTAGGTACAGAATCTAACTATTGGAGATTTGTCTTGAATTCATCCCCCTCCCATTGCTACAGCAGGGAAAATAGTGCAAATGGGGGGTGGGGAGGTGGGGGAGAGGTTCAGATGGCTCCCTAGCCCTTTGCTCCCCCCACATTTTTCCCCTGCAGCCCCTGTCAAACTGCTTGGGCTCTGTTCCCTCCCTGAGCACATGCCCAATGGATGTGACAGTACAAAGGACCCAAAACACTTTGAAATAAATATACCTGTAGTAATTTGCATATATGCAAGTTACTATAGGTACCTACAGACTTGGTTCATCTTGAATTGATGCATCTTACCTTTTTTGAAAACTGCTGCAAGTTTCAGCACAGGTACTCCATAAACATACTTCAGAGCAGCACTTTTAGGTAGTGTGGGAGATGGACTATATGGACTCATACCAAAGGAACCAGAAGAAACATTATTAAGGACTTTATTAGCATGTTTCAAAATTAGTTTATGGAAAGTAAGAAATTTCTGGATGTTTAAGGCATTGGCTTTCACTGGAAGAGTGTTTGAAGCTCAGGCTGCATGAAATTAAATACTACATTGATCAGGACAAGGAAGAGATCAGAGAAGAAGAGGCAAAGAAGAAGTAGAGGAAAAAGGCCTGGACATACTTGTTTCACTAAATCAAAAGAAAAGACTGATGGGAGGGGAAGAGAATTTCAGGTGGTTACTGAGGTAATAGCTGTTCATGGTGTGCTGTATGAAGAAAACAAGTTCTGTAAGGGGTTCCTTTGTGGGAAGTTGATGTATGTTATTTAAGGGTTTAATACATGCAGTTGTGTTTTTGAATATGTAATTTTTTTGCAATATGAAATTCTGGTAAAACAAGCATGCCTGGATATGAAGCTTTGTAAGTGTAGAGTAATAAGTGTGTTTTTAATATATATATATTTTTAAAGGTTCCCATCAGTATTTTTGGCACCAGGTGGGGGTATCAAAGCTTGCTCCAGCCTCTCTGAGTACTGGCATGATATTGCAGAACCTCCAGGCCTGGTACTCCTTCTCTCCTGGGTGAGCAACTATCCCCCCACCCTTTTTTTTTTTTTAAGGTCCCCCCCCAAAAAAAAAGATGCCTATCAGTATGTTTGCCCAATATGGGCATGTGTTTTACAAGCATGCGCAGAGTAGGCTGCATTCAGATACCTTCATAACTGGTTTCTATTACTGTGCACATACTGTTTCTAGCAGCAGTTTGAATACAATGATATACAATGTATTCAATGAGAAGGTTTTCCTGTATACAAATATAAGATGAGGGGCTTTTTTCCCCCCCATGCTGACTGGGGGGCAGGGAAAAAACCTCATCTTTTATTCAAGTAAATATGATAATTGAAGTATTTAATTTTTATTCTTCATGTATGTTTAAAGCTGGTATTAAAACTTTTTCTTTCTTAAAATATATTCGTGCAAACACTAGTTTTGAAATCTTTAACTGAATTTAGAGTGAATATATGTTGATATATTACAAATGCATGTGTTAAAGATGTTTTGATATGCCCAAATGCCTATAATTAAGAATTCTCTAGTGACTGCAGATGTAAAGAGATTGACTTCATTCTGTCATGCTAAGTATTACAACCAGGTATCATGCACAAAATATGCAACATCACTTGAAGACCAGAAGCATACAACAAATAAAAATCAAAACAGAGAGTGAGTCATATAAAAATATTATGAGATTCCCTCTCCGACATGCAATTTTGCAGACACACATTTTCACAGCCCCAGCCTTTCATTCATTTGAAAGGAATTTATGTATATTACAGTAAGGGTACCTTTTAAAAATAACAAATAGTTAAAATCTCCCCACCGAGATAAAAAGAAATAATGAGACAGTGTAGCAGGATGGCTGACAGCTGTATCTATGTCTACCTGGAGAGGCTGTAAAATATGCATCCATTTGCTGCTTGGTTGATATATTGGGAGAAATATCCTTGTATTTCCCATTCACTCCTTGTCACAGGTGTCAGCACCTGTCATTTCTTTCCTACTTGAATTATGACCTACCCTGGGACTGATCCAGGTCTAGTGAAGTCAATGAATGTATTTTCATTCCCTTAGTGGGGGTTGGATAAGACAAGCATATTGAAATCAAGAATGAGAATTTCAGCAGATCATGCAATACCATCTTGCGCGTGTAACTTGGGTTCCTAACCCCTGATAAATACGAAAGAAAGAGACAGCTGAGGGAGGAATAGCCAGCAGTGAAGAATAGACAGCCAAAGGAAAAGTAGTACTAGCTCCAAAGCTACAGAAAAGCTGCAAGCCACTTACCAGGGCCAAGCTAGTAAGAGAAACAGGCTGCAAGACCTGGGCTCCAGGCAGTGGGTTAAAAGCAGTGGCTGCAGCAGAGCTGAGTAGGCTGCTGATAATTGGAGGACTGAGCAACCTCACCTGCTGAGAGTAGGACAACAGAGCAGAAGTAAGTGGTTGCAGGACAGAGAAAAGGGCATCTTACAAAAGATCTGGCTTGGCTGCAAGACAGTGCAGTGTGTGCTTAATTGGGAGAAGCTGTCTGCAGAGCTGTGAGCCTGCTCATGGGGAAGCAGAATGAAAGACTGGTCAATGGGAAACAGGGAAGCACCTGGTCCTGAGAAGCAGGGATCAGATAACCTGAATGGGAGAGGCTTGGCTCCAGGGCTACAGAGTCATTTTGGTTTTGAGTGTCATTAGGGAGAAGAGCACCCTGGAGAGCAGGATGAACTAAAGGGTCCCCCAAGAGAATACATATCCCAAGGAGCTGGTAGGGTGAGTGGTTAGTGTACCTAGGTAGATTAGTTGTTTTTAGTTCTTTTTACTTAATGGCTTGAGGTCCCAGCCTGGTACATCAAGGTAGGACTTATGGGAGGAAGAGAGCAGGGGTAGAGTATGGAGAGAGACTGAGAGAGCAAGGTGGTTGAGGCTAGTCAGAAAGAGCAAGTCAGAGACTGGGCCAGACCAAGGCAGCCTGATGATGAGCAGGGCACAGTGAAGCAGCCAAGGCTCACACTGGTACTCAGAGGGCAGCCTCCCAAACTTTTACTTTACAACAAAGCATGGCAGGAGAGGACCAGGCAGTCTGACAGACCAGGGTGGTTGGGGGCAGGATCAGTGCAGCGGCTGGAGGGGTGCCATAGTCATCCTTAGAGGTGGGTCCTTTCACATGGTGTTACACAACAGCTGGATCCTGTTGAACAGGCCTGTATTTTCAGCTCTACTTCTTCAGATGCAGCCTTCTACACAGCTACTTTTATATGACTTTTTGTGAGGAGCTCGCACCTATCAGATGTGCCTTAGTACACAGTGTTAGACGAAAAAAGGCTGTTCAAGGAACCAAGCAGAAAGAAAAGAAAAGAATGGATTAGGTCCCTCAGGCAGAATAGTCAGGTCTATATCTGTAAAAATGGAATATTCTGCACCAACTCCCAGGGCCCCTGTATTCCTACTTTGGACCTCCTAGCTCTGGTTCCTCACTACTGACTTAACCCTGACTCCGTTGTTGAACACTTAGCTTATGTCTCCAGCTCTGAGTCCCTGCCTTGCTCCGGTCTCACCTCTGCTTCAGAATTGCCTTCCCTGCCTTGGACCCCAGGATCTTGATCCTACTTACCTTATCCTGCATATTGGATTCACCAACTCCTGACCTCTGGTCTGGCACTGACCATGAACTGGCTTTGATTTCCCCAACACGATACATCTAACTTGGCCTGGCACCCGGTATTGTGACCTTGGTTTTGGACTTCCGGTATTACTGACCCTTGGCTTCTGAACCCTAACCTCCAAAATCAGGGTCAAACCCATGACATCAACCCTGGTGACAAGGCTGTTCGGCCAAAACTAAAAAAGGGAGAGCAAAAAGATACTGTAGAGCCAAACTTTCTAACACTCTCATCTTTTTGCTGTTGTGCCTTTTGGCAAAACAAATCCTCCTTCCTCCTGAGGAAGCTACATCTGTACTACTGTATACTGGTTATAATCCACAGGCTCTTGACAGGAAACTTTTGCAGCTACCCAGCCTACTGGGCCTACTAAATAACATGGTTGACAGCCAACAGAGTGAAATTCCCAGACACAGAGACTAGATAGGTTGGAGGACAGTCTCCTGAAGAAAAACTTGACACTGGAAAAGGGTGCAGCCTGGGAAACAGAAAGAGGTCTCAGAAGCGGCAGTTTACCCAGGAACAACAGACTGCATCAGTCACATTTAGATGATAATTACCTACAAATGGAAAGAATGACATTCCAACACCATCTCATTGAACAGTTTCTTGATTATCTGGATAACTCGCAGACTGAGAGAGACTATGATTCTGAGTGTATATCCAGGAAGAAATTTCAAAATAAAATTAGAAGCTGAAATCTGTGTGGTAAGCAGTAAAACTGCCCAGTACAGAATTACTGTTTGTTGCCAACCAGATTTCAAGTTCCATTTGCAATGCCAGCGAAGAACTGCAGGACAATCACTGAAGCATTATAGTTGTTTTTGTAGTCTGGTGGCCAGTTCTCTATGTTGTGGAAGCAGCTGGGGACAGCTCATTTCCAAATTCGTCCCTGTGCCAAGTTTGCTTGTCCCAGTTTCATTAAGTTGCAGCAAAATAAACCAGTTGCACATACTTTCATATCCTTGTTTCCTGAAATGGGTATATTGTTTAAGGCTTCTAAATACATACCAGAAAAGGTGGATTCCATCACAAAAATGTAGTTGTTTAAATAGTACAAAATCTCAGTCTTAACATTCATATTTTATGATGCATGTAGTAGTTTTCTGTTACTTTAAAACTTGTAAATACATTCACACAGCAAAATAGACACAAGGTAAAGAGTTCCTTGGATGGTTAGTGACCGCACAGTAAATAGTCAAAATTACACTTGCCTGTGAATTATCCATAATCCCATTTGACAATATAAAAATAACAACAGGTACATTAGATTTTGTAGAGTTAATTGCCCTACAAAAGAGTTAACACAGAATTATCTTTTAGTTTAAGAAAATTCCCAGAGGAAGTGTGGCCTGCAAGGCGTCATTCATTCTCTAACATGCTCCTGCTAAACAGAAAACTTCCTTATGCTACTGTGTAACATCTCTCCAATAGGAAGGGAGTTCTTCATTTTTTTTTATCTGTCAGTACTACAGTTTTAGTACTTCAATGAGTTGTAAAAGATCTTATGCTTTCTTATGCAGAAATGATCCAAAAAAATTGCTTGCCAAGCTCAGTGTTGCTATATTCAGAAGTCATTCACCATGAGTGAAATTCACTTTAGTACACAAATTCCCACAATGTCCTCATCTCTCTTGCATCCCAAGTTAAATGTTTAAATGGGGCTTAAAATGCCTGCAAATCTGTGTTCAGCATTATGTGGAATTTTGCACAGAAAATGTAAGCTATGTATTCTATCTCTCTCCCTATGCTTTAATTGGTTAGCTGAGAATTCCCCCTGTCACAGGGCAGGCTGTTAGGTGAGGGAAAAAGGATATAGCCTGCACAATAATATATTCAGATAATCCTGTGCCTCCTGAAGGGGATCGAGGAGCATAATGCATGAGAAACACAAAAATAATATAAAGGCATCAATCATTGTCCTCTCTACTCATCATTCTCAACTCTTACAGCAGAAGCTAGTTTTACAAAGAGTTTAGATTATGGATTTGTACAGGATAGCTTGGATGGGCATGATCCTGCAGGCAGGGGGCTGGAGTAGGTGGCCTCTGGAGGTCCCTTCCAGCCCTACTGCTCTATGACTCTGGCTGCATCTAGATGAGATGCTTTACTGAGCAGTACTGTAGTTTACAGCTCACTAAGAATGCTCATCTATACATGCATACTCTTACTGCGCAGTAAAAATCTTCAGCACTCTTTGAAAAGAGGCAGGGTTAATTCTCCAAGGCTAACAAGGCCAGCTCACTGCCTATCTTGAAATGGCTCATACTGCAACTTGCCTCACAGCGGGCATGTCTACATGTGAAAATAATGCAGGATCAGTTCACCCTAGAGCAGGGGCAGGCAATTATTTTGGGTGGAGGGCTGCTTACCGAGTTTTAGCAAGCCATCGAGGGCTGCCTGGGCAGCCCTGCCCCTTGACAGGTGCCCCCCCCACCCCAATCGCCATCTTGGGACCAGAAGTCCCTCCCCTTGTCCCCCGAAGTACTCTTTTCAGCAAGGGTGTTTGCCATCTCGGAACCAGAAAAATACCAAATTATATTCAAAAAAATTTAAAATGTACTACAACATTCATTAACTTCATTAAAAAATACATCTTTGTCCTGATTTACATGTGTTTGTGTAGTGGACATAGAAGTGATGGTATGATAGTTTAAAATTAAGTCTTATTGCATATTATGGGAAGGTGTGGGTGGGAGGGGGTATAGGTTTCTGTGTGTGGGGGAGGCTTGTGGGGGGTGTGGGTGTATGTGTATGTGGGGTGGGGAGCACATGGGTGTGTATGGATGTGGAGTGTAGGCAGGTATGGGGTTTGTGGAGGGCTGTGAGTGTGTGGGAGGAGGGTGGCTGGAGAGGGTTGTGGCACATGTGGAAGGGAAGGGTTTGCCCACGGCCCACTCCCCACCCCATGGCAGGCAAAGCCCCTGGCACCTGGGCTGCACGGTCCTACTGCTCCTGGTCCCAGGACACATGGGCCCCCATGCTGCCGTTCGCAGCCACGTCCCTCACTATCTGTCACCACTGCCCTTCTCCTGCCACTTCCCCGTTACCCACTCCTGCCCACTCCAGCACCACGTCCCACTGCAGCCAGGAACCACGTGGCACTAGAGCAGCCGGCCAGTTGGTGGGTGGGTGGGGTAGCAGGGAAATGGCTACGGAAGGTGGGAGGAAGAGGCAGCAAGTGGGCACGCAGAGTACAGTGACAGCTGGGCAGCTAGGTGGGGCCTGTACCAGTCCATCAGGGCTAGCGCTGGCAGGGCCCAGGGCAGGGGACCCAAGCTACCAGGGGCTCTATGGAGCTGAGCTGGGCTGCACCAGCAGGGAAAG
>NW_005841847.1:912509-936264 GCF_000455745.1 Alligator sinensis | reverse complement strand
CCCCCCATTCCCCCGCTCCCCCCCCCCCCCCCCCCCCACACCCCGACTGCCCAGCTGCCCCAGCACCACGTAGTTCCTGGTTGCAGCGTTGGGACTGCAGAAGCTAGCCCAGCCTAGCCCTGAGGACTGGGGCAATCCCTTGCAGTCCTCCCCTGCCTCCCCCCCAACACCTTTTTATCTATATTTCCCTAGGCGCAGGGAGGCAGGAACAGCCCCAGGGTCCCAGGCCAAAAGCCTCTGTTAGGCAGAGGCTTCTGGCTGGGGCTGAGGGGTAGGGCTAGGCCAGCCTAGCTTTGCTGCTCTGGCGTCTTAATTCTGCTGTCGGCTGCCCCCAAGTTCTACTGCCCCCATCTCCTGTCATCTTTTACAGGCATCCAGGGGCAGATAAATATTAATTTTCTAAATTTTTTAGAGGCCCTGTGGGCTGGATAGAATGGCCTGGCAGGCCAAATCCAGCCCACAGGCCATATTTTGCCTGCCCCTGCTCTGGACTAAACTATTCTAGAGTAAACTGTCCTGGGCATGTATCTATGCATGCAGGGATGCGAGAGCAGATTTGCTGCTCCTAGCAGCAGACTGCTCCCAAACCCTGCAGCCCTGCACCAGGCACCAGCAGCATCCAGGGTGAGCTCTAGCCTTCGGCAGGTGCTACCTCAGGGGCTGGCAGTGAGCACGGGGCCAAGAGATAACCAACTCCTGGTGGGGGCTGGAACACTGCTCCCTGCCCCTAGGAGCTGCCTGCTGCTGGGGTGGGCTGCACCACCAAAGCCTGGGAGGGGACAATGTCCCCCTACTCTGGCAGCAGGGAGCTCCCAGTCCCTGCTTCCTAACTGCAATCAGGGAGCGAGGACTGGGAGATTCTTATCTGACCTCTGTGGTCTTGAGGCCCAAGCGGGGAGAGTCTTATCTCCCAGCATCAGCCCTGTGGTCACAGGGCCTGGGCTGGAAGAATATCTCTATGACTGAGGAACTCAGGCTGGGAAATAAGAATCCCCTGCTCCCCAATCGCAATCTCCCACCCAGTGCTGCCCGGGAGCACATTTGCTCCCAGTCAGCCATCTACACGTGTTGTACTGTGCAGTAAGTAATTGAGAGTAAATTTGGTGCTTGTATGGTAGGAAATTTACAGGTAGCAAATTTACTCATGATTAGAGCAAATTACTGCACAGTGGGCACATCTACACATGAAGCTAAATTGCCATAGCAACACGTAACCACAAAGTAGTGTGCACAGGCATAACCCATGATACTGCAGCTATATCGCTGTAGCAATGCACTCCCCTGTTATAGCGCATTGCTACAGAGACATAGTACCTAAAAATAACTGTGCATGGTGCACACAGCACAGTACCAGCTGTGTAGGAAGTACTAAGTGACAGTGCAGTAACATAGCAGCACGTATAGATGCACCCAGTAAGCATCTGCATGTGTAAACAGTGATGCTTACTGCACAGTAATTAGCTCTACTCTCAAGTGAAGCATCTTGTGTAGACACTTCTACTATTTGTGTTCAGGGAACAGATACAACCAGCTTCTGCCAATCCTCTATGTAAGGCAGTAGTTCTCAGCCTCTTTGGGCTCAAGGCACCCCTCCCTAACTTTTGTCAAATGAGTGGCACCCAATTTCAAAAAAAAAATTTTACATTACAGGCAACCCCCACTTAGCACTCTTAATTGGTAACTGAAAAACTGAGCGTTAAGTGAAATGAGTGTTAAGCAAAACTGAAAGTTTTTGACAACCCAAGATGGTGACTGCAAGTATTTTTAATGAATCAAGATGGCAATCAAGAGCATTATAACGAAACTTACTGACCACTAAGTGGAATCAGGTATCAATTTAAAATGAGTGTTATTGCAAAATAGCACTAAGTGAAACAGCATGAAGCGGGGGTTGCCTGTATAGTGCTTACCTCCTTGCAGAAGGGATAGGCAGTTGGGTTGGGAATTCATCAGGCAGGGACAAGCCTGAGCCTGTGCTTGTCTCCTCACACTTCCCAGACCCTTCAAATGATCTCAAACACCCCAAGATGCTGCAATGCCCTTGTTGAGAATCACTGATGTAAGGCTTCACGGACCCTGAAAGTTCCCTGAATCATTTTTATTGGGACCCAGTCCCAAAACCCCAACCTGGAGGCTCAGGCAGGCACCAAGCACCAGCTCAGACCTCCACCAGGCTATAGCTTGTGAACAAAGACTGAGCAGCAGGGAAGGGGATTTGTTGCTGGTAGGTGTTGTAAGGCTTTGGTCCTTTTTGGATCAGTGCCTTGTTCCCTAGTGACATCAGGCTGAGACTGCACCCTGGGGCCACCTAGGTGGTTACGGGCACTACCCCTACTCAACTGCTACGTCTTTGATGTTGATTGATGGGGAGGCAGTCCCTATTGGTGGTCCCAAAACGGGTCTTGACCCTGGTCTTTCTTTGTGGAGCTCCAAACCTCCCCTTTACCTCACCTTTACATCCATGGCCTGGGAAGATGTTGCTCCCTGCAGTCTTCCTTGGAATGATCTCTTCTCATCCACACTATCTGCCTCTACCTGGGCTGGGTCCTTCTGGCCGTCAATCTTTCCCAGGTCAATCCCTGGCCTCTAGATCCCCTTTCGGGCAAACTAAACTTGCCCCAGCCCAGGGTAACGGTAACTTAGAATTACTCTCAACAAAATAAAAAGGTATTCAGCGCCTACCGATGGGCATCTAGGATGCTGGCTCCCAGGATCCCTCTGACAAAGAGCTAATCACTCCTGTTCCCACCACCTGGTGATACTTCCACTTCCCCGTAGGGCTCCGATGCAGCTGGCACCGGCTCCTCCCTCTTCAACTGGCTACCTGCGGAGCTCAGTCATTGCTCGTTGCCCCTCCCCGCTGCAGTACCCGAGTTCTCTGCCATTGTGGAGGCTCCGCTTGGACCAGTAATGGAGAACTGTTTCTCTACACTTCAGTTCTCCAGCAACCCTTGGCTCCCAGAGCCTGGATTCCTTGCTCCATCAGCCAGGCTTCCCTGGCTGACGCTAGGGATTCCTTCCCCGCGCTCGGGACCATCGCCACCTGGCTCCGCTGCCTGCATCTCCTGGCTGGCATGCCGCACCTCCCCCTCCGCCCAGATGACTCCTTTTCCAGCTGCTCTTTGAACAGCCCGCGCTCTTCAGAGGCCCTGCCCCCGGGGCTCATCGATTTGCAAGCTCAGGCAGCTCCGGAACTGCTGAGCCTGCACTGGCATTTCCCCACAGCTGCTGCTTTTCTCCTCCCCTGTGGTAAGTATCGGGGCTCATTGGGAGAGATCCAGGGCCCTGTTGGGGGGGCTTCTGCCTCCCCTCTCACAGGCTTCATCATTGGCCCCTGATTGGCTAAGGTGTTCTAGCTATGGAATGGGCCCTCTGGCCTGTATAAAGCCTGGGCAGGAAACAGAAAGCTGGTTGAACAATAAGGTTTCTGCTGGACTACCTGCTGTCTCTGTCACTGCCTCTTGATCCCAGACCTCATATTCCATTGCTGCCTTTGCCTGACCACTGCCTCTATGTCACTATTTGATTTCATTTAGAGCTCTGGCTTCATTTAGAGATCTGATCTTCAGGAACCTGACCCAGCTTACTCTACTTTGTCTGTTGATTTGGCCCAGTCTTAGGGTCTGACCCCCTGGTTTTGACCTGGCTGTCACTCTGACCTTTGATTTCCAGTTTGTACTTGCCATTAACACAGACCAATCAGACCTCAGTTCCTGCTATTCTCCTAGAGTGCCTGTGCAGGCCTGGGGACAATCAGACAATCCATTCTCTTTTAGACATCTGGTAAGGTTGAAAGTAGAGCTTGTGAAAATTGCTCATTGGTAGAAACAGACGCCTCAGTTACACAGATCGTTATAACCTAGCAACAATGGGAGCCTGTACACACTATGAGTTTTAATCCTCAATACATTAAATAGGTTTATAACATTTAAACTTGTTTATTTTGGAGCATCGCATCTGTGTTTACATGCACTAGGTTTTCAAACAAATTAAGCCTTGGAGCATTGCATCTAGGTTTTAGAACAAATTAAGCCAGGTCTCTGGCCAGCACCGCAGGAGAGAGGGATGGTCCAGCGCTGTCCCCCCAGCCCAAGGCCCTCCACCCACCCCATGCCCGTGTCCTGCCACACAGCTGTGGAAGCAGGAAACCAGCAAAACACACAAGAAAAAAAAAGCGGAAACAATTCAAAAGCAAAAGCAATTGGAAGGGGTGAACTACAAAAAATTCACAGCGCGATCTACTGGACAAAGAGGCTCATTACACATCTTTATGTCCCTTTGTCTTTGCACGCAATGAATCCATGGACACAATGTTTTAATTCCTGGTGAGCCAAACTAAACTATGTCTGAGGAGTTTTAATTTAATGCACAAGAAAGACTTTTAACATGTTGGGAAAAACCACTCGTGCAAACAGACATGCAATTGCATCACATGTAAGGGCAAAAATCGTGGTGTGTACGTAAGCCCAATAGTACTAACTTTGCCATGCTGCCCTGTCAGCATGCTTCAACCTTGTTTAACATGGGATATGACCAGAGGTCAGAGAATGTTTAGTTAAGTTGTTGACCACTATGCCCAAGAAAGCCAACAATCTTTGTCATAATAATCTTTTATGCAATATGGATGCTTGTCCATTAGGGTATGGAACAAGCCCATCAATGTGTTTGCTACAGGCTATTATAGTAAATGGTGTCAAATTTTACTCTGTACTTAAAAAAGGCACATAATCCTCAACATCTTAGTCTCATCCCATTGAATGAACTGTACGGGTGTTTCAGAAACTAACAGCAAAATCGCTGCCCATGCTTTATGTCTGTGATAAAATAGAAAACTACACAGCAGCAGGGACTACTGATTATGGCATTGTTGAATACCCCATCATTTACGACCATGTAGAGAAGTGAGGTGGTCCAGTAAGTGACCACTTCACACAAATTATCTTATTTAGAAATTGCCATTAGTTTTTGAAATACCCTCATAGTTCCCCTGCTCATATCTAGATCTTTTATTCTTAAAAATATTCTCAGGAAAAAATAAATAAAATTGCTACTCAATACTTATTTCAAATATAGATTAGCCGCATCTGTAGGTAAACAAACTACAGATGATGTGAATTGTCCTAGTCCAGGCATCTGCAAAGCAATGACAACATGCACTCACTGAGGACCTACCTGCCCCATAAATGTGGAGCCATGATAAACAGAGTCTCCATTTCCACGTCTACTTTCAGAGCTTTAAGAAAATAGCTTAGCAGTTTTCAGTAATTAATTCACAAATACTTGTAAATCACTTTACGTAGGAGCAATACCCTAGGTGAAGATCTCTGTGTAACTGTAAAACAGTTACCATCAATTTTTATAGAAAACCCTTGACTGGGTATAAATAGGAGAGAGGGGTAAACGCACAGACTAATACAAAGTATTTCCATAATAAACCAGTGTAAACTGGAACATTACTTCAAGGCCTGTTTGGGAACAATATAACATGCATATATTATCTAATGTAGTGAACAACTTTGTGCCATTGTCCTTTCTCTCAAATCCTTTTCTTTTTTTGCATCAAATGAACAACAGGATACTGGAGAGGGACAGATTGCAGGAACCAAGGTTTCTGCCCATAGCTTTGGGAAAATGCCCATTCCTCACCCCCAGAGAGAGCCTGAATGTTCAGAGACTATGTAATTCCA
The DNA here is from genome assembly GCF_000455745.1 of Alligator sinensis. Taxonomy (NCBI): domain Eukaryota; kingdom Metazoa; phylum Chordata; order Crocodylia; family Alligatoridae; genus Alligator; species Alligator sinensis. The sequence continues at coordinate 930,577 of NW_005841847.1, read as the reverse complement.
AAACCATTGGCCTTGATCCTGAGAGCTGCTGAACACATACAACTTCCTCTGACATACATAACCTGTAGTTTTATTCCTATTGATATCAATTGTGGTTATAGAGACTCAGTGCCTTTTTGAATCACAGCCTTTATTACTAGAAATGGATTATTTGCTTCTGTATTCTACAATGCACATATGTGCCTAGCTATGATGTGTGTTTTGATGGATAAAGAAAATTGCAGATTAAATGCTGTAAGTAGGAGCAGATGTAAGGCATAAAACTCAACTGAAGTGAGAGGGATGGGGAAAACAGGCTCCTTGCCTATCTAGTACTCTTAATGTAAAAACACAATTGTCCTACTTAGGACAAATTTCATTTAATATTTTTTTACTCTTCGTATTTTCACTAATTATTTCTAGTTTCCTGGAAGGGAGAAAAAAAAAATACCCCTATGCTCCAAAATCTCTGTCGCTGCTGTCACAAAAACCAGCATTTTATTTTTTTTCCTGCCCTATCTAAATCTTTCGGGCCCACATCCTTCTTCTTTCCTGGGCCTAAGTGGTACATTTCCATTTTTGGCACTCATGCACAGTTTGGGATTTGGTATTGCCTGGCCTAGCCCACCCAGCATGCTCAGTAGGGTTGCACTCTACAGCCAGGCACTCGAGCAAAAGAAACAAAATAGCTCAAGTATGCCTGTAAGGCTGGGCTGGGCTGAAAATCTCTGTCAGAAAAACTGTGACTACTAGATATCCAATGCTAAAGAAAGAAGAGGATAACAACAATCATCCCACCTCTTAGTCTAACAGCCCACTGGTTTGTGCACTCGGCCAGGAAATAAGAAACCTGCATTCTAGGCCCTTTTCATCCAGGGGAATTTGAAAATGCATCTTCTACTTCCCAGTATGGTGTGCTAACCACCAGACCACGTGTTATGCACTACCCAGATGCCTAGTCTAGCCCTCATCTTGAAGCCCACTAAATACAAGCCAGAAGGTGTGCAACTCAGTGAAATTAATCTTGCTTGGAAGGGAGGAGACGTGGGTTCTAGCCTGGCCACCTGTTCCCAATGGGTTAGAAACTTTCCAAGTGCTATTTATTTATAGTAAATAAACTAGCCTTATTTTGAATCACTCCTTGGAGTGGAAGGCAAGACCCATGCTCATTTAGTGACCAATCTTGCCCATTAAAGAAGTTTTCCATGCTTTCGCTTCACTGCACAATCAACTTCTAGCTCCATTTAAAATTTAAAAGCAGGACTGCCTCTTACTCTCTGGCCAGCACCTAGCATAATACATACCCTATCTCAGATAGGGCTTGAGGTAGTCCCACAAAACAATGATACATAACAATAACACTAAACTATCAAAACTGCTTGACAGTAGAGTGCCCTAAACTCTAAACTACTGCCATTGAGCCTGTTGGGATTGAGGATTTGCAGCAACAGTGTAACTAAGTTGGGGTGACTGGGGCAGCAGCCCTAGGTGCTGACTGGGGGGCAGGGGGAGTGGAGGGCATTGGGAGGGGAGCAAACAAATAGCAGCTGCCACTGCAGCTGCACATTTGGCAGGCAGCTGCTAAAGTTGCCACTGTCTCCATGTATCACAGCTGCCCTGGGCACCTAGCTGACATCTCTGGTTTGCAGCATCTCTTTTTGCAAGACTGGGCTTCTCCTGAGCAGCCTCAAAGAAATTATCCCATAAAAGCATACTTTTGCTTCTCCAGCTGTCATTTGCAAAAGGTTTTCCGGCTACTATAAACCCGGTTTTGTTCTCAGTTCTATTGCTACTATCTTTATTGACTGAGATTACTCAGGGAAACAATCAAGGCCATATTGAAGAAGATTCTAGTCTCAGTTATTTTACTAAAAATAGAGACCACAAACTATTAAAATGATTTTTAATAATTTAAGCATTTAAGAATGAGTCACTTCTATTAACTTTTATCTTTCATGTAGACAACTTCTATGTGCAAGACAATTTTTATTGCAATGAATTTATTTTCCAATAACTGTGACAACTGTTAACAGTGTAACTGTGTTTGTCTTGTGCTGATATTGAGCATATTTTAATTCACCTCATAAAATACTACAATCATAATTTGACACTGTAACCAACTGAGACTTATGATTTATATTATGTGGTACATTGCTACACATGCTACATTTCTCAAGACTTTTACTTTAAAATAAGCTGTTAATAAAAATGCAAAATGACTAGAAGAAAAAGCAAATTTAGCTTCTTATTTTTCAGCAGGGGGTTGGACTCGATGATCTATTGAGGTCCCTTCTGACCCTAACATCTATGAATCTATGAATACTCAGAATAAACTTGAATTCATCCTTGATAGCACACAGCATGGCAAGTTAACTAATATATTCTTAATGATCCTGCAGTCTTTTTCTAAAGTATACAAATTAGTTAAGAAACTCACGTAGTCTCCAGAATGCAAAGTCAATTAGCATCCCAGCTGCAAACATATATTCAACTTTATTGTCCATGCACCAATACAGAAGTTCCTTTTTAAACTAAAAGAAAAACTGTAAAGCCAAGATGAGACAAGGTTGGGGAGCAGATAAATGAAATAACAGTAAGTTCCAACTTCAGAGATGGGGATTTAATATCACTGGATAATCAATTTGGGATTAGTCTAAGTGGCCATTGGGTGTCACTTATTTGAAGAAAATAAACCAAAAACACAGTTATCAGGCTGTAGAGCTTGGAAACTGCAATTTGGAGTATTTGGTTCATCTTTACTGCAGTGCTTCTGGTTCTGGCACACCTATTAGCTTACTTTTTGCTTTTTTCATCTAACTACTTTACTTCAGAATCTGGAAATGTTACATGAGCTTCAATAACGTCTACAAGGAAAAAAACAGAGGATGAAAGAAGTACTTCTACACCTGACAACTGTCCTACTTTTTGATTCTAAAGCCTAACCTCAGTATTTTCTTTTTAAACATAGTCCACTGGGGGTACATCTATACCACATTGCTAATATATCCAGGAAGGGAGGTTCCAGAGCTGTCTCCCACCTCTGGGCTTTTTCTCACATGCTCCAAACCAAGAAATGAAGCAAAAATTCTCACTGGGGACATTCCTCATAGATGCTCACCAGTATGCCAGAGGGCAGGCTAAGAAGCAAGGAAATGAATGAATCTTAAAGATCAGCAAAAATCCTGGCCTGAGTCCTGCAAATTCTCTTTCTGTCACTAACCACTGGATCAATAACTATGGTATCACAGACTGTCAGTTTTTTATGGTTTTCTGTAGCCTGAGTCTCAGGGAATGGAGAGAATGAATGCTCCTTCCAAGTAGCATACCATTTCCATCCCACTCATTATGGTTACTTCACAGCTCCTGGGAGGGAACACACTGTATACCTTAGTCTGTCCCTAGTCAAGTCTCCTTTTGTTCCTCCTAGTTTATATATGATGGGCTATATGGTGGAAAACAGGGACAACTTATGTAGAGTCGCCTCTATCCTGTAAGTATCTCTACATTGGCTTTTCATTCATTCTTCTTTATGTACACTTTGCACAATGTCCAGAAAGTGCTGAGGCCTTAACGCCCATAAACAGGACTCTGACATCATTAGATGCTAAAACACAAAGGCAAAATTCTAATGTTCTATACTCTATAAAACAAAGAGAAATTGTAACTTGTAAGAGCTGGTATCCAAGACCAACCATGAAATTACTGAGACATTCAATCATGTATCTTCATCTAGAGCATGCAATGGTTTGACTTATTACTGTTCGGTTATCTATTACTGTACGTACTTGCACACAATGAATGCTTTTTCCCCCAACATTCAGATACTGGAAATTGGGGTGTATATTCTAAATGATTAAATACAATAATATCAGTTTCTTTCTCTGCTGGGAAGGTGATGGGGAAGCATAAGTAACAATGAAGTGATGCCCATAAGACTCCCTAGCTCAGCAGTTCTCAACTTTTTTAGCTTCAAGGCATCCTTCCGCAACTTTTCTGAATTTAGCAGCATCCCAGGGTGCTGGTTGCAATTTCCTGAGCTATCAGGTATTTAGTGCTATTTACCAGTATTTTCAAGGAAAGTCCTTTTTTTAATTCTGCCCTTCAAAAACAAGGTGTGTACCTTATTTGGGGGCATGTTGTATGCACAAAAATATATTACAAAAAACAAAAATGTGTTAAAACAACACTAAGGCTGCAAAATCACGTGTTCAAAAGATTGTCTGTGCAACTATAATGTCATCTTCATGCATATGTCTTATGGCAGTCTTAAACAATCACATATTTGGTTTACAGGAGCAAACTTCAATTTCAGTTTCAATGCACCTATCCCAACAAGCTAAACAGCTGGTGGTAGAGTAGCTAAGGTGCCTTTCTGTGGCTTGGGATACATGAGGTTAAGCTGCACTCATCCTGAAGACAAGCTCCAGTTAAATCAGCTGTAAATAGATACATAGTCACTGTACTTAGGGAAATCAAAGGCAGTGGGATGTTATGATACCTCCCCCCATCACTCCTTTGTGTGCCCCTGACTTACCCAAGCTAACTGAATGGGTTGCTAGGCTCAGTATTACCCTCCAATTTTTTTAATCCCTACCCACCCATACTTAACTGGGCCAGGTTTTCATCCCACAAGTAAAATATTCAGGAATCTCCATGCTATACTTTGACCAAAATGCATTTATCTATATAGGTAACTATCTATCCTGATCAATGAGCAGCTGAAATAGAAAATGTTTATAGTAGCTTTAAGTCAGGTAAGTAACTTAAAGTCTCGTTGTTAAGCTTTAACAAGGAGATCAAACTGGAAATTTGAAAGAAGCTCTCCTCATTTTCTATTCCTGTAAGAATATTCTGGTGTTAAAGATAAGTTGTACGCCATCTTTCTTCCTCTTCACATGAATACCAGCCACTGCATTAGTGCTTCTTTGCAATATTAGTGTAATTCCATGCATCTGTTGGTAGCAATAGATAATAACATCAGGCCGTAGTGAAGTAGTTGATATGATAAATCTGACCAGACCAGTTCTCATCCAAGTCCCCTGGAAATGAATGTGGAGTATTTCTATTTATTTGAATGGCCAGTGCATTAGGCCTGCTATGACAAGAAGCATGATCTGGCTCGGTATTGTCATGCATGCTATGATCCTGTATTTTTTTTAATTACTTGGTCCTCTCTTTCTTTGGAAGGTTGTTAATAGCCATCACCCAGCATGGATGGATTGGCTGAATTCCTGTCACATTGGCTTTTACTCACAGAAATGCATTTTGTTGTTTTGACACAGGATTGTATGGTGTTTATTTCCCTAAGGAGAACTGAGGAGTGCCAGTGAGGGATTTTTTTTTTAGATGTATTGTGCCAGCTGTTTATTGACAGACAATTTGCTCTCTGCCTTGGTTTTACCTCAGGATTAAAGGTTTTATTTCCAGTAGGCATTTTTATATTGTGTTTTCCTTACTGATTAAGTTTGAATAGAATCCAAGAGGTCAGATGCTTCCCTGGACCTTAGCTGAACACTTTGAGACTCACGGATCTCCAAATGACACTGATCCAAACTCAGCCCAAGTGTATGTAGACACCACTCCAATGCACATGTAAAACTGCCTTTCACAGTGCATTTCACTAGAATAAGGCACCACAGAGCATGTTTTATCTGTAAGTAATGAAAGGAAAGTCTTTATCTGATCGTTTTAACCTGCAAAACGTTTACGTTGTTCATTTGAATTCTTAGCTGAAAGTATGACTCAGCACTTTTAACATCCAAACCTGACTGTCCATTTCAAATTGACATTCTAATTGATCTTTTATAAAACTAAAAAGCATTGACTTGCTTGAGCAGTTATGACACACTAGGTGACGCCTCAAGAGTTATGTCTACCCAGCACACTGCACTGGGCATATGTATTAGCTTGCATATGAGAAGCTGTATAGCCATGTCTTTCATAACGATATTCCCTATCTCTCAGCTTGCAGGCACTGAAGAGATATACAGTCAACTTAAGAATGAGTGGCAACTGATTTCTGAAAAATATTGAAGTAGATTCATTTCAAAATACAACAGTCCAGATCATGGTTCATCCATGTGCATTTGAGCAGAAGTCAATGTGCATATATGCTCTTGAATGGACAAAGGCTTTTCACAACAGTAGTCTCTGCAAAGAGGAACCATTAACCCCATGCTCTCTTTGGATGCTGTATCACCCAGGAAAGACACGGATATTTTTCTGCCACTCCCCTCCACAGCACTCACTGAAGGACTAGAAATATGGCAAACTGAACTATTCAAAGGACTGGAACAGAGTGTGTACCCCGCACAAGTACTCAGCACCTCTGGCTGCCCTGAGCACAAACTCTCCCGATCCTCCCACAGGGACTGCACACGGAGATAGGGAAGTTCACCACACAAACAATATAGGCAAAAAGCTTGCTTCTGGATTTGTAAATATAGACTTACACATTTACATCTCAAGGCTGCCTCTCAGTCCGCTGACTAAACTGCAATGAACGCTCAGTTTATTGCTGGAAAAAAATAAAAGCTCATCAATACCCCTCCCCGATATAATTAACTACTTGGAAAGAAGTGCACAAGGCAATTTCTATGGTTTAGTTGGCTACTCCTTGGCTAAAACTGTTGGGCTTCAACCAGCAGTCTCCAATCCATATTAATAGGAGTTTGGCCTGTGTGAAGACTACAAAGTTAGATCACTTGTTATAGCACTAAATCTTTCCACTTTTCCCCCTCCTAGTAATCTCAGCTGATGCTAATTACCTTTCACAAGTTGGAGAATCTTTCCCTTTCATGTAAAATGTCGGGTCACTGTACACGAGGAGAAGCAGTCTTACACAAATTCCAACATTTTTTAAATTTTGTCTAAGAACAGAATTCTTTCCACTAGTTGGCAGGCAGCTTTAAGAAATCACTGTGACCAAATAACATTAAAAAGAGGCATAAATTAAAATACAGTAACTGTTTGAACCTAGAGTCCTTTGAAAAAATTGAAGGAAATAAATGGTCTTTGTTTTTTTATCTAAACCAGTTTGACCATCATTAATTTAACACTGATCTAATACCATTTTTTAATTATCCTCATTGCTTTCAGCTTTGAAACATTCTTGGATGTCTTTGAAATAGTTTTGGTAGCTGTTTGTTAGTTATCTATGATAGGAGGTCTGTGGAATATAAATCAACTAGCTGTATTGTCAGAGTACTGTTTTCTTAACAAATAGTTATCTAGGGGAGTCACAGGAAGGAATCACTATTTATATTACAATAGAGCTCAACATTTTTACTAGGTGCTGTACAAACAGGTAGAACACTACAGTCTCTGCTGCAAAAATTTACAATCCCTGTATACTAATGGTTATTTTTAGAGCATAGAAAGAAATGGCAATTTATCTTGTGAAACTCTTCAAGATTTCAGACGTTTTTCTGTTCTATGTTGGTACAAAACCTAAGCCCAATCAAATATTTTCACTGAAAAATATGGAGAGAGATTCCAGAACAGCCAATAACTGCAGGCTCAAGTCACTGACATGAGATGCGGATCTCCTAGGGTCAAATCCTTGGTCTGACTCAGGAAGAACACAGACTCAGATTTGGGTCTTTTGCTTCGTAGCAAATGCTTTGACCACCAGGCTTTGCTATGGTGGGGAGAGATGGAGGACAAAGTTTCTCTTTGATAAGTAAGCCTGGCCTGAACCTTAGAAACTTTCCCAAGTAAAATCAGTATATTTGCTGCAAAAAGCTTTTCTTTAGTTAATTTTATATAGGCATTGAGGCACTTTCTATCCCTCTTCCTTTTTCCTAAAGGGTATCTACCTGCCATTATGTTTGGTTAAAAGGTACTGTATCCATTGGTATTAATTCCATCCTTAATTTAAGACACTCTAGGCATGTCTACACATGATGTTACATTACTGTAGCAACACACTACAGCATCTACACGTGACCAACTGCTACTTTGCTGTATTGACTCGATCCCCCTGGTATAGCACGCCCCTATGGTAAAGTAGCTGCTAAAAATAACCGTGTGCCATGCATATGACACAGTACAAGTTGTTACTGCACCACGATTTAGTACTTCCAAAAGGTAGTACTAAATCATGGCACAATAACAATGTAGCCATAGTGATATGTGTAGACATGCCCTCTGAAGAATTATGTTCCTTTGGGTAGAAACAGACGTTTCATTTGTGCTGCCTAAAATGTTTTTATGGCGGCACAAATGCTGGTCAAATAGATGTCCTTATCTGTCGTTGCACCACATGAAAGGAAAATCAATGATACAGCATAAGGTAGTAATATCCTCTGATGCTTTATTGCAGTAAGTGTCTATTACTTCTGTGGCACTTCCCTGCTCAGCCAGACCCTGTCCCAGGTCTGGCAGAGGTGGGAGAAGTGCTTCCCTGCTCAGCCAGACCCTCAGAACTGACCTTGCAAAGGGATTACAGCCAGACCTTGCAGAGGGACTTCCCCCCTGTGTGTCTGCAAGTGAGTTTCCCCATGTGCCACTGTGAACATGGAGGGGGAACCCCTGTTTTAGTGTGTCCCCTGCCCCTGTGCTTCTAGATGTACGGGGGAAAGGATTTCCCCCACACCCACCTGCAAACACAGAGGAAGGGGACCCCTGTGATCTACAATTACACTTGTAGGTGTGTGTGTGTGGGGAGGGCAGGGACTCCCTTGAAGGGGATTCTCCCACTCCCAAACACCAACCATGAATCTGCAAGTAGGGGCTTTCTTCTGCTTGGACATGTGCCCCAGGTCAGGGTGTGGCAACCAGGGATGCCTACAGAAATCCCTGGAGCATGATCAGTTGGCAGCAAAGCTGATCGCACTTCAATAAAGATGTCTGTTTCAAGCCTTGAGGTGATAGCAATCTCCAAGTCAAAACAAAAGCACATTCAAAGCCACTTAGGAATATTAACTGTTATCAAGAGGATATTGTTAGATTCCTGGATATTGCTTGTGTAGGGAGGTTTGTGTGTGAAAAAAGTAAGCAGAAATGCACAAAGAAAAATATTATGTGCAGAAATCGAGCTAAAGTCTGGTGGCACAATCCTGAGGAAAGCCTATGGAGAGGACTTTTGAAGGGCACTGTTTGAAAGAGGGTGAGCAATGCGGTGGAGCAACTATGAGCAATGAAACCAGCACTATTGGTTGTTTCTTCTTGTATTCAGAGAAATGCTATGTTCTTTGTAAATAAACAAGACAGATTCAGAAAAACAATCCATACCACACATTTCCCCTCCTAAATAAAACAGCCTACAAGGCACTGAATTTCCAGCTAGCCATTAATTATTAATAGGGAAAGGGTACCCTATTTTGGGGAATTCCCTTTCCCAGTAATGGATACTTGGTTATTTACATTTTTCATTAAGAATTTCTGTCCACGTTCCTTAATTACACAGCAGCTCTAATTTCCTAATTCTCAGACTGTGCCCATGGTTTAAATATCCTCTTCATAAAGCTGAAGGTCTATTTTGTGCCACTTAATCCCATTCTAGCCAAAGGTTAAAATACTTAACTTATTCTTTTTTCTTTTTCCATTTTCGTCATGGCTGTTATTGTCTTTCCTGTGCTGCATTCCCTCCAAGGAAAAAGAAATCTTCCTGGGTAAAGTAACCATTACTGTACATGCAAACAATTATCAGTTGATAATATTTTTCTCTCTTAGTAATTGATTGCCAGACCATATTCACTGCTAGTAGATGGGCATGAGAATTTAGAAATGGAGTGTCAACCACACTCTTCTTCCTCTCCTCAAGAGTTCTGAGGAACAGAGTAAGATGGCAATTTTCTAGCACCAGGGGTTTTTCATTGGAGCATTCCAATAAGTTGATAACAAAATGTTTTACAGAAATGTACTGGCTTCTACATTTCCTGACAGAACAGAATCAATATTCTGATGTATTTTAATTTTTCTTAAATTATTTAAGATTTAATGTCCTTTTCATGAAGTATTTTGGGGTGGGAAGGGAACACATCTCATCCTGGTTCTAAACAAAATCTTACTAAATGGTATAATTTCCTACAGACTAGGAAGTCTTGGCTTTAAACAGCTTTTGAGCACAGCTCAGACACTAAGTGAGACTGGGGAGCATGGCAATTTCTCACAACAGAAAGTAAAGCTTAAGTCACCAGTGACATTCTTTGTCATTATTTGTTTGTGTTGCAGTACTTATGGACCCCATCATAGACCATGGAGCTATTTTGCTACGTACTGCACAAATAGAAAAGGAAAAGAGAGAAGGTAGCTTAAATACCTTACAATCTAAGTATAAAACAAGAGACAAAAGATGGATACAGGCAGGCAGATAATGACCAAATTTCTCTTACAAGGTATTGATCACACCACACATTAGTGATGAACTTATACTACCCAAAAATTTCCAGTAGCCTGTGAATTGTTCCGTGTAAAGTGATATAAAAATATTATGAAGAAGAACCATTTAAAGTTGGTAAAAACAAAAGTTCCTAATGTACCAACTTCACTTTTTTTTGGTCTTCCATTACTTCGTTTTATAATCAGAGATGTGAGGAAGAATGTCTAGCATCAAAAGCTTATCTAACTTTATCCCAACTACATAGTTGGTCCAATAAAAGATATCATCCTAAAAAATCCTTGTCTCTTGCATAATTTGTGGACCACATGGCTACAACATCACTCTTACACTACAGTGCTGACTTCTACATTGTTTGACCACACTTCTTCATCCAATATTCCTTTATTAGTATTAGCTCATAGTATAGTCAATACTTCTTTCATCTTCTGGAACCAACATCCCTATTTTTGCTCCACAACTTTGGAGGGAGGGTGGTCTATTGTGTGGTGTATTTGTAGCCAGGGATTTGGATAGATCAAAATGTTGGATTGCCGTTGGACTTTCTCAGGTGCTATAATTGTGTATATTTAATTGTTGTGCAGTCTCTACAACCTACAGATTTTGAAATTCTTGCTGCAAGGTGCTCCATGCGCTCAACTCCCACTGGCATCAGTAATGGAATCAATAAGAGAAGGGAAACAAGAAATAAATAAGGTTCAACAGTGACACTTCAAGTGTCCATCAAATCAGCAATTATGAACAGCAGTTCTGAAGAAGCTCAGCAGTTTAAATGCAGCAAGAGAATATTTTTGACTAAAGTAACGTTGCCCTCTTATTTTGTTGACAGAAAAGGATTTTGACAGCTCGTTGCTATAGAAAATACCAGCTATGATGTCTCAGAAAGTTCCTGTGTAGAATCATCTTCTCTACAGTTGTATTGTTATGTAGTTACAAAACTGATGGTTAAAACTTGTTCTGTAAGAATAGAATGGGTAAGGAGGATGGAAGTGAGGTATTTTACATCAAATACACTGTTATTTTGCTAGAGTCACATGCTTTTAAGAATCACAGGAACTTGAATAATTATGGAAATTATCATTTATCTGGAGAAGATGGGAATTAGTACAAGAATTTTAAGGTGAGCAAAGAGCTTGTAAAGGGAGACAATGACCTGTGTTGAAAGGGAAACTCATGGGCTGTGGGGAGGTACAGTTCTCCAAGGAACAGTTTTGGGATCAATCATATTGACTGAAAAATTTTGTTCTTGGCAAAACAATGGGAATGGACTAATGGCATTTACTGATTAAAGTTGGGAGGCTGCAGAAGAGGATGAAAATGAAATGAAAAATAGTGTAAGGTCACACAAATCACAAGAATCTCTGCTATAAAGTGGAGCCCATCACTTGCTCATCTGCTTACCATACAATATAAATGTAGGGTAAGTAGATCTTAGGGAAGTATTAATCCTATTGTACAAGGCAGTAGTGCAACCTTACCTGGAATACTCAGTGCAGTTAAGAGCACCCAGAACAGATGAGAAAAGAGAAGATGAATTCAAACTGGAACAAGTGCAAGGACCAACTACTAAGATGATGATGGAAATGGAAAGCCTATTTTATGAGAAGGTCAGCTTTTTTACCCTAGCAAAATAAAGGCTGGGAGCAGGTCTGATTATTCACTATAAATGCATTCATCAGCAGGAGAAGTGCCATGAAGTGAAAAGACCTATATAACCTAAAGAAAGTACAACAATGTATGGGTAGAAACTGGCCAGTAGTAAATTTTGGCTGGAAATTAGAATGTGGTTTCTAACCACTACAAAAGTGTGATCTGGATCAGACTACAATAAATGTACTGGGGGCAAAAAGCCTGCCTGCTTTTAAGGCAGAGCAGTTTATAAAATAGGTAATATAATGGAGCTGCCTGCAATAGAAGGGAGTTGGACTTTGACTGAGGATGTCCTTTCCATATTCTAGATAAAGAATTCAATGTGAGCTGTCAGTGCAATTCTGTGACAAACAGGGCTAATGTAGTCCTTGCATGTATAAACATGGGAAAAACAAGTAGAAGTATGGAAGTTATCCTGCCTTTATCTACAACACTGGCATAACTGCAGACTAGTTCTAGTTCTATATAGCACTGTACACAAGTGTTTCTTAGTAATGTTAATATTAAAATAAATGAATTTTTAACTATTGCTTTTACCAGCTAATGTTGATTGACTGTTATTCTTTTTGGAGATTACTGTTTTCCATTTAAAGATACAAAAACATTACTTTTAATACCCTTTTATCAAACAGAAAAACAATTAGAGCCTGACTTCTGTGTAAAAATAGAAGCCCCCTCCCACTACTCTTATTTCTGTCCATTTTAAGGACTTCTACACTTCTAGAGTATCTTAAGAGTCTCTCAGTCTACGAGAATAAAAGTCTAAATGCTGGAGACTGTCAGAAGCTGAAAATACTTTTTTAAATGGAGTCTTACATTCTCAGCCTACTTTATCTTGATCTATTATCTTGACGTGAGTTGGGCACAAAAGATTTGACAGTTTGATCTGGCCAGGGTCAGACTTTTTTATGGTAAGTTCTTCAATACTGAATGCACTTTTTTGTTTAAAATAGTTCCATCTTCCTAGCGGACTTAGATGCTTGACAGTTTCCACTTCTAGTCTCGCATTTTAGTAGTGCCACTGATTTCTTTGACACTTTTGCCAGCCTTTTGAATTTTTAGATCAATGTGAGTTTACAGTCTATTCCCAGGGTGGGTCACACATACCAGCATATTTCAATACAGTATTTTACTAACATATTCTAGGGGTCACATTCCCACCCTGAACAACTTCCTTGCTTCCCTTGCCCAAAGAATGCCCTCTAATTTATTCCTGAGATCTCTAGCTTCTCTTCCAATTCTTTGCTCAAGTTCCTCCTATTTAGTGCTGCCTACAAGTAAATATCCAACAAAAACACAGACAGGACCAGGAGCCATAGAGTATTTTAGTAATATAGTATATTAAAATACTATAAATATTGCATAGATTATAATTATACAAAATTGTACCTACCTTTCTTTGTTTCATTGCTTATATGAGATGGTAAGCCCTCATGGGTAGGGTTCACATGTTGTGGGTTGATACATATATACAATAAAATTATAATATTGAGCAAAAACTTCATTTGTGCTATCCTATAGAACTGTTTTCCAAGTTTCCAAGTAGAAATATCTCCAAATCTCACTGAGACGTGATTGCTATGTGTCCCAATAAAATGTACTGTTCTGCTAAGTGTCAAGTCTATGAGTCATCAGTGCAGATCACAACTACAGCAGCATTTCATAACTGTTCTCACAAACAATGCAAACATTCTGGATAAAATTAGGTGTAATTTCTATAATGATGGATTGAGAATACTTTCCCCTGTGCAACCATTTATAGGCAGAAAAAGTTATGAAGAAAAGGAAAAGATATAAAAGATACAGGAAAAGATATAAAACAAAACCAAAAACGTTGAGACCTCAGTATGGTCTTACTCTGTAATTTTACCCTAAAATGCAGCTGTAGGGTCTAACCCAATGATTCCCAAAGGATGTGCAACGGCAAACATCCAAGGTTCCTTAGACAACCATTTGCCTCTCAAGTCATGTCTTAAATACCCAACCTTATTTGCTCAAATATAAATCACTGCTGTTTGTTTGTTTGTATATGGGACTAGGATCATGTACTACCCATTTGTGTGACCAGTACATGTAGCCATAACAAATGCAAATTCTTAGCCAGCCAGGCATTATTTCACTTAAGTGCAAATAGCCCTAACTACTAATCAGCACTCACTTAACTGACTAATATCAGTGCTTTATAAAAAAAAACAAAAAAAATTCACATCAAAATGATAAATCATAGCTTAATATTAGTTAGCAAGAGACCAAACACTATATTAGTAAATCTAATTCAGAAAAATATCTATGCATGATATTCTATGAACATTGCAAAATGTTTTAGGTTTGTAGCAAGAGTCAAAATGCTTTTTTTTCACTGTGGTAAAAAAATTATTTAGACTTTTTTTTTAAATTTGTTTCAGCTTAACAATACAAAGTATGCTATGTTTGTTTATTTAAGTTATGTTGTGTTGTGTAAAACAGATGTGCATAGTTCCAAATCAAAATTTTCTAGAATGTTTCCTTTACAGGAAATTTTGATATTTGACTTATCTTTCTTCTGTTAAGGAATATCAGATGGAATATCAGATGGAATGCCATTAATTTTGAAATATTTGTTGCATAAATGCAAAGTCCTCAATAATTCAATGATTACTTTTTATCATCTCATATTTCTAGTGTTGTTTTTTACTTTCTGTGCTCTTGAATAGATGTGCTATTTTTGTTTGAGCTGTAATATTGATAAATATTGGCCTAAACTTCCTTCTCATTAATTCAATGATAGTTTGCTATTGACTTCAGAAGGAGCAGTATCAGGCCCCAGTCTTGGTATTCTTGAACACTGGGCATGTCTACAAGAGACACTACTGCACAGTGGCGACTGTGCATTAATTTAGTACTTGTATAATAAATGCACAGTATTTGGAGTTACTGCGCAGTAGCCCTGGCGAATACCTTTTAAGTGATGCTACTGCTCAGTAGCCTAATATAATGTCCATCAGCATATTAGCACTGTTGGTGCTGTAAGATGCTACTGTGCAGTATTATTCACCTACTGTGCAGTCAGCATCTCAGGCATCTCAGGAATCCACTGATTCATTATACTTAATTATTTTGATTTTATTTAATTTATTAAAATGTACAGGGAATTCATCCCTCATTTTTCAAACTTTAATAAATTCAACACGACAGAAAATACATCCATTTATCTTTAGAGTAATAATTAAAAAAAACAAAAAAAGAAACAAAAAACATTGTAGCAGTTCACATACAAAGAAGAACTCTGATATCTTTTAAAATAATAATATTTTCCCTTGAAATAATAGGACCTCTTATAAAGTGTTTTTTTGGGAAAGGAACTCTGGCAATAGTTTTTATTCAAATTAATCTACTATTCATCTGCCATTACAGCTGTCTCTCCAGGGTTATTTCTACTATCTGACTTTAGGTCCCCGTTCCTTGATGGGTCCCTCCACGTGTCCAGATCTTCAAATGATGGCTGTTCTCATATCCACACACACTCCTTTATCCAAATGATTTGTGGAACTCTTGGGGCCCTTACACTTGTGCTGTCTTTGTTACTCTTGGGTTCCTAACAGACTGCTTTTTTTGGAGAACTAAAATGCCATGGGGACATAAGAGCAGCAATTGACTTTGTGTAGCAATTTTGAGGGAGAACAGAAGCAGCAGGAGGATTTCATGCAAGAGCGGGGCTTGATTTCTACAGATACTTCTTTCACAGACATATGACTCTTTACTTTCTTCCCAACCCAGGGTTATGCAGGCTGCATATATTAGTGGCTAAGACTCCTCTATGCATATCTTTAAAATGACCTCATTTTACTTCAAGACATTCAATTTTTCCCAGTTTTCCCTATTAGTATGCCCCATTGAACACTGGCATTCATCAGTAGAAATGTCAGACATAACTGAGCATTCCTTCAAAAGTCATTTTTATTAAAAGAAAAAATAAAAGGGAAATTGCATAGCTGAAGCTTACTTCAGTCTGTCCTTGATTTATGTTACAGTTGTCCTTGATTTCCATTGTATGAGTTTTACATCTGCACTTCCTATATAAAAAAGTATGCCATATTTTTATATATGTATTGATACATAAACCTTCCCAGGGTTTTCCTTAAAAGAGAATTAAAAATATTGAATAAATATCCTATACTTTCAGACCAACAATCTGAGTATATAATCAGAAGTGACTTACTGCGTGCATGCAGTATGCATTTTGTTAATTAGCTTCCTTCTGGCACCTCTGAAGCAAAAATCAATTTTTCACAAAATTATTTTTTTTTCTCCTTGTAATATATAATGTTTAATATTTGCTGGTAGTGTGATAAAATGTATTTTTATGTAATACCAAATTAAATGTTTCAATTACAGCTTCAGTGAACTGTTAAGCAAAGATCTGAATGAACCCCTAAAGGCCAACCTGAAAAAAACTCTTTGGGCCTATATTTTCATGTACTCACAAAAGATGTGTCAGATATGCAATTAAAACAATCTGTTTTTCCAAATGAGCTAGGAGAGATCTCATCTCTCTTGCTCAATTACCCTGTTTTTACCTTTTTCTTTATTCTCCTGCAGCCCTACTCCTTCTGGTGTAAGATGTCATTTGAGGCTTCAAATTTCTGACACCGAAGGTCAAGAGTTGAAATAGGAAAAAAATAGTTTAATTTTGGAAGTAATTCTAGGCCTAATTTTTCCCTCAACATCCATCAACATGGTATCTACACATTTAATACCTGACTTTCCTTTGTTGTTTCATATACAGTAAAATCCCTGTTATCCGGCATTCTACTATCTAGAACACTTTACTAACCGTAATTGCTGGCCGGCCAGCTGGACACGGGAAAGGGAAAGCTTGCACATGGCTGCTGCCATCACCTACCACCCCGTGCTGTCGTTGCTCTGTGTGCGGCCACCGCTAGCCCCCACACCCTACTCCGTGTTCGGCCACCACTGCTCTCCCCTCCTCCACCCCCCTGCTCCACATCCATCCGGAAACCCGTGCTCCTCAGGCAGCTGGCATTTTAGATACCTGACACCCCCCATGCTCTTGGTGCATCCATGCTGGCTGCTCCTGATCATGTTCTTCTCCTCTAGATGCTTCAAAATAGATTCCTTGAGGACCTCTTCCATGATCTTTCCAGGTTATCAATGTTAGACTGACTGGTCTATAGGTTCCCCTGGGTAACTCCTTCCTCTCTCTTTTACCCTATATTTGACTTTTTCCAATCATGTGGGACCTCACTTGACACCCCCCCCCCCACAAGACCTCTCAAAGAACCTACCAATGGCTCTGAAATTATTTCAGACAATTCATTCATTACTCTCAAGTGTATCCCATCCTGCCCAGCCAACTTGGAAGCATTTAGCTTCTTGAAGTAATCCCTAACCTGTTTTTCTACTACTCAAGACTGTTCTTCCTTATCTTAGCCACCTGTAATCATTAACTAGAAGCTGACTTTATTTGTGAAGTCTGGAGTAAAGAAGGTATAATGTTTCAGAATTAGTGTTTCAGAAATATTAGTTTCAAAATAAAAAAATGTTTGTCTATATCTCTATCATGATTTGTATTTTGGCTTTGGTTTGAATTGATTTGGAGGATTTTTAACCTGACCTACTTTACTGACAGTTTAGGAAAGCACTTAGAATTCAATGGGATTCTGTGCGTGTGTGTTTGCAGTTAAATATGTGCTTCAGTGCTTTTCTAAATAAGAATAAGAGAGGATAAAAAAGCAGGAGGAGATTTCTCTGTAATCATTACTGCTGTGTGAAACTGCAGGTGGTGATTCAATTCGGAGGAGATTCAGCTCGATTTGGCGGCCGAATCTCCAAATCCGAACCTAATTTGGGGACCAATTAAAAGGTCTGAATTGATTTGAAGCTCTCCAAATTGATTCGGCTAATTCGTGGCAGAGTCCCCCATGGAGCATGGGACAGTGGGGGGGCAACGGGGATCACCCCCCCTCCCCTCGCCTGGCAGCAGCTGGTGAGTCTGGGCTTTTTTTCCCCAAAGAGCCAGGAGCTGGGGCTGGGTGGGGCTGGGAGAACAGGTGGGGAATGGGGTCTGTGTGATTCGGTGATTCAGCTGGTTCAGCCG
>NW_005841847.1:912047-912478 GCF_000455745.1 Alligator sinensis | reverse complement strand
CACCAGCAGGTGAATCTCCGAATCAGACTCAACCAAATTGATTCAGGACAGTGATTTGAATCACCAAATCAAATCACTGTCCCCCAAAAGCCGAATCCGAAGCAAATACTTGCCACTTCACACAGGCCTTGTAACCATCTAATAATAAGCATATTATCTAACATGACAAGAATTAGAAGTTCCCATAAATGGACTAATTTTAAAATTAATAAACAATTAATCTCTTAGAAGAAGACATTTAAATGACCTTACAAAATGACAATTTAGCACTGACAATGTATTAAAGGGAATCCAAGGAAAATGAAACGGGCTGATGTAGCTGTCTTAATTGTTCAAAAGGTTATTACTTCAACAGATTGTAAAGTGAAATTGAGAATAGTACATAAGAATGTTTATTTTTTTAAAGGGCAAACAAGCAAACAAAACCCTGT
>NW_005841847.1:890410-912037 GCF_000455745.1 Alligator sinensis | reverse complement strand
CTTTCATGTAATATTTTTGACAGCAGGTCTTATTCTTGTTTGCAAGGATATCCTGTCAACAGTTGCTAAGAAATTATTCTTGTCAGAGGGATTCGTTCTGCAAATAAGCTTAGTTTGCATATGCCCAGATATAAAAAAAAGACTTCTACCCCATCTGCAGCAAGAATTCTTGCAAATCTAACTGACCATACTTCTAGTCAGAGTCTGTTGTGATGTTCAGTTCCTAACACTGCACATGTATTGTATTTATCCTGTTTTTCTTATTGCATGTAAACTTTTATGTGCTACTGATTTAATCAATGCAATCTAATATATATAAGGAGAGGATGAATTAACATTCTGATGGAAACATCAGTTGCAATTTCATTAATTCAGGTCCAGTTATCTCCACTGAAATTCAGAAAATTACAACAGACATAAATTTGGTTCTTTAACTGTTGCATTGTCTTGATAACTCCTGAGTTCCTGATTTCTTAATGTTAACATTTCATTAATAAAAGTAAATGCATTTGTGTATGTTTTAAATATTCCCCAGGGTGATAAAAAGTGTTAGCTTTTCTTAAAGCAATATTTTGTTTTCATTTTACATCCTAACTATATAAGACAATGGGTAAAAAAAAAAAGTGAAATCCTAATTAATTGTTAATGAAATCAAAATTATGCCAGGAGATTGAAAACATTAATAAACTGTGTGTCATATCAAACATCACACTGAACATGTTTTCATGCTTTACTTCTAAAGATGTGTGTCATTTGACTTATCTCTTCCATCACAAAGTAGACATCTGCATACAACTCCCAGGACATAATCATAATAAAAACTGAATATTGCTGCTAAAAACAATATAGGATTTTGTTTTTGCTAATAGCACAATTGGTTCCTACAACAGGAAATTAGAAATAACACCCTCAGGAGTATTTTTGAACGATAATGAAATGAAATGAAACTATTTTCATCGCTATTGACAGAACCCAATAAAACGTTTCATACTAAATTGTCTTTGATGCATCTGTACATAAAATTAATTATGCAAATAATATAATATCGTATCTCTATGGATAATTACAACAGTAATCATGTTTGTGTCTTTTTCACAGAGATGAACATTTTCCAACTGTGTTGTCAAATAAAACTAATACCCTGCTTTGAAAAAATATCAGCATCAGACCCTGCCAATCATATGGAACACAATATGGCAGATCCTCCATTGTAGAACTATGACAATTGATGCCAGGCTAAGGAATAACCCTGACATGCTTGATCAGCTCCTCTGGCGACATGGATAAAACATCCTCATTCCCCTCCAATTTCTTCCTAAAAAATAACTTCTGGTTGGCATTCATTCCATGCAGTGTCTTCGCACTTTAATAAATCTAATTTATTAATTTTAAACAAAAGCTAAATGGGAATGAACAGGGCATGTACCTAACAAAACGAATTGTTTGCAATTATGTAACCTTTGTCTTCAATGTTCTCCCATTTGCTCCCTTTGTTTATTGTCCTCTCTCACTCTGTAATGTCTAATTTAGATTGCAGGCTCCTTCAGGTAAGGAGCTGTCATTTTTTATTTGCCAGTAGAGAACTATGCATACCTATGTCACTACATAAGTAGTTAACAATAACAGTACATGACACTGTAGTTTTATATACCACTGCATATTGTATGTATTAATAGAGAAATAGATTCCAGTTTTTCAAACCAGTTAAAATATTACATTCTATTTTTGAAGGTTGATGCCATAATATAGTATCCACATAACTGTAAAGAATGGTATTGTTACCTTTTTGGTATAAACTCAGATTTTCATGTATGGCTGTTTAAAATCCTAAGACTAGTTGTCCACAAAAATAGCAACATAAAATTATGCATATTTTATATTTTAATCGGTTTAATTTATCTGGATGGAGAACTCAGGAAATGGGAAATCCTAAATCTCTAGTATCCTGCTGCAGCTAAAAGAAGCTATCTGTGAGTGGATTATCTGCCTCTATTGGGATGGGAAAAACCAGCGGGCAGCAGGTCTTGTTCTGGGTCAGGCTGACCGACAGGTGAATTTACTGATTAGGATGGGGCATGGCTAGGAGACTTAAGAGAGCTTCCCAAAGCTATGGGGTTGCCTTGGTTAGACAGGATGGGAGCTGGGGTAGGAGGAATCCTGGTTTCTAGTTGGCTATATTTTATTTATAATTAAGGAAAAATCTGGCTGAAACAGCCTGAAACTGGACCAGTGCTTGCTGAAGGTCATCTCCCAGGCAGTCCAACTATGTTCCCACTGAAGTCAATTTTAAGATGTTTCAGCGGGAAAATGGCACCCTTGTCATTTGAAGATGTTTGAGAAATTTCTGTTTCTTTATATACATAAATCACTGCCTTAATTGTGACAATGGGGAAATCTATCATACACCTCTCAAATTCTGGCTAACGTTACAAAGTTATTTCTATAAAATTGTATGGCAATGTGTAAATACCTTTTCTCACAAGAATATTATATGTATCCAACAGAATAGGGAAAGCTTTTAACTTTAAAAACTCCTTTGAACAATAATAGTTATGCTAAGGAGATGGCTGGATCTGGGAGAACCTTTTTTCCCTGCTTTCAGGAGGGGGGTCTGTGGAATGGAAATTTTCTAAATAGAACAAAAGAAAAGAGATGACAAAAGAGGAGATTAAAGACAGTGGACAGCAGGAACAGAGGAGGAGCCCTCATAGACATGTACAGGGAGTCCTGGGCAAGTGAGGGGAAGAGATGTCCTAAGATGAAAGGCCCTGTTTTTTATTTTGAGCCATAATCAGCTGCATAGAAGAATGGTGTACCATCCCAGAGGACCTGACAAGAGACCAAAGAATGCTCCAGAGTGGTGTGGATGTTATGAGATGCATGTAGAATCAATTTTTGTCTGGACTGGTATATGTCTTGGATTGTTATGTGTGTGCATGCTGACATCTGTTATGTGCTACTGAAGACTTATTCAATCCTACACTTTGTCAACATTTGTAGTATTCTGATGGAGGGCACATGGCGGGGGAGGGGGGAGCTGAGAGGTAAGCACTAATCCAAGATCCACTTGTAAATCCAAGCTGTTAGGACAGGGTTCCAGTTGTGCACCCTAATATTTTGTTTCAGGCATTTTTTACTGACTGCTGCAGAATGCTTCTGTAAGGGTGGCTACAAGAAACTTTTCCCTGGTGTGGTCAGGAGGAAATGTAAACGTGCCAAAAATGTACTTAGGGGCCCAAGTCAAGGACTGTGCTTCCAGATTCCACAGATTCAAAGCATACTGGGTCTTGCAGACTGGGACCCAACACAAAAATCTAGTGGATATCAACAGAAGGAGAGTTTGACCATAAAATTCAAATGTGAACAAGTGAACAAATTATATTGAGTTAAAATGTGGGTTAATTTTATGTTAAATAATCCATAGCTGATTCAAAGTTGCTATTTTGTGTACCCATTCTATCTACTGGAAGCCAAGCCAGCATAAGTTTATTCATGAATGAAATAACTGCTAAATTACTATGGTAAGTTTTATTTGCCATGGGACATAGAGGACACACAAAACAGTAACTGTGGGGCAACTGACAAGTGATAAAGCATTCCCCCTTTTAATCTGATCATCTGTCCACACCATGAAATAGGTACAAGTTCAATAATTTGACATGAAAATGTTCATGTAGCATATTTAACATGAAGCACAAAGGAAGTCCATTTCCATGCAAAGAGAAGATAACAGGAGGGCTGGAAAGCCCTCTTGGCTAAACAGGGAAATTAGAGTCCTCTTAAGAAAGAAGAAAGTGGCTTATAAACAATGGAAGCTTGGGGCAGGCCC
Organism: Alligator sinensis; assembly: GCF_000455745.1. NCBI lineage: Eukaryota > Metazoa > Chordata > Crocodylia > Alligatoridae > Alligator > Alligator sinensis. Next base: position 908,208 of record NW_005841847.1, on the reverse strand, counting down.
CAAGGAGGACTATTCCGCAACAGTCTGGATTTGCAGGGAACAGATAAGAAAGGCTACAGTGATGATCAAACTTAGATTAGCAACAGGAAGGCCTTCTGTAGGTATACAGGGAACGGAAGGAAAACAAATGGGAGTGTGGGGCAGCAACTCAGGAGAGCTGGTTACTGGCATCCAGGAGAAAGCTGAACTCCTGAATGACTACTTCACCTCTATTTTTCACCAGACCAAGGGGAAAACAAAGCCACATAGAGTACAGGATGACCATGGTAGGAATAATCACCTTCATACTATTACTGTAGAATTGATGTATGACCAATTAAATAAAACTAGACATATACAAGTCAGCGGGACTGGATGATCATCCGAGAGTGCTGAAGGAGCTGGCCGAAGTCATTGCAGAACCCCTGACGAAACTCTTCCACAACTCATGGTGCCTGGGAGAAGTCCCTGAGGACTGGAAGAGGGCCAGTGTTGTGCCCATCCACAAGAAGGGCAGGAGGGAGGACCTGGGTAACTATAGGCCAATCAGCCTAACTCCCATCCTAGGGAAAATCCTAGAAAAGTTCATCAAGGAATCTATCTGCGATAAGCTTGCAGAAGGTAAGATTCTGAATGACAGCCAGCATGGCTTCATCTCAGGCAGGTCTTGCCTTACCAACCTTATCTCCTTCTGTGACCAGGTAACTCACCACCTGGATATGAGAGAGCAGGTTGACATTGTATACCTTGACTTCCAAAAGGCCTTTGATCTAGTATCCCATGATGTCCTCACGAGAAAATTGTGGGTTTGTGGCCTTAACTCTGAGACAGTCAGGTGGGTGAGAAACTGGCTGCAGGATAGGCCCAGAGAGTCGAAGTGAATGGATCAGTGTCATCCTGGTGAGAAGTAGGCAGCTGTGTCCCACAGGGGTTGGTGCTTGGTCCAGTACTTTTCAACATCTTTATTAATGATTTGGATGTGGGGTTGAAGAGTTCACTGGCCAAGTTCGTGGACGACACCAATTTATGGGGAAGCATGGTCATGCTTGAAGATAGGCTATAGTTACAGGCAGATCTAGACAGACTAGCAAGTTGGGCAGATCGGAATCTTATAAAGTTCAACATTGAGAAAGTGCTGCACCTTGGGATGAGCAACCCCCAACACACCTACAGGCTTGGCAGCACCAAACTTACTAGCACCACAAATGAAAGGGACCTAGGGGCAATAATAGATCAGAGTAGGAATATGAGCCAGCAGTATGATGCTGTAGCTAGTAGGAAAATAATACTCTGGTATGCATCAATCAATGCATCTCCAGCAAAACTAAGGAGGTGATTCTTCCACTCTACTCAGTACTGGTGAGACCACAGCTGGAGTACTGCGCCCAGTTCTGGGGACCACACTTTAAACAAGGACATGGACAAGCTTGAGAGAGTCCAGAGAAGAGCCACCCCTATGGTCAGAGTCCTACATGGCAAGCCATACAAGGAAAGGCTGAGGTATCTGGAACTCTTCAACCTGAAGAAAAGAAGGCTGAGAGGGGACCTGGTAGCAGCTTACTGCTACACTAGGGGAGTACATCAAGGGCTCAGTGAGCAAGTGTTCACCAGGGCACCCAAGGTGAAAAGTAGTAATGGCCACAAACTCCTGGAAGACCAATTCAGGCTCAACATTAGGAAAAACTTCACAGTCAGGGTGAATAAGCGCCCTCCAGAGATGGTGCAATAACCTAGCCTGGAAATCTTCAAGAGGAGACTAGACACTCACCTTGCTGGGGTCCCCCCCAGTCATCTTTCCTGCTTGGTGCAGGAGGCCAGACCCAATGACCTTTCAAGGTCCCTTCCGGCCTTACAATCTATGAATCTATGAAACATCTCAGATCTTACAAATCCTTCTTCAAGCAGTTACTCTTACTGATATAAGTAGTCCCACTGAAGTTAATTAAGCAAAGTGACCATGGGTTATGCATGTCAATTAAGTTTGCAGGACTGGTTCCAGCATAACTAATTAATACATTTGATTGAAAATCATGTGGGGTTTTCTTGCAAAGAAAAATAAAATTTGATGAAAAAAATTCTTCAGACCTTCAGCTTTCAGAAGATTTTTACTAGATTTTCTAGTAAAGAGACATGTTGAAACTATCTCCAGTGTGGAATATGGACAGAAGAATGAATTTTAATTCTGAATATACATCAGATAAAATACATCAACAACACTGGAAGCTTAAGGCTTCCTTTCACCCAGGGTAGGGCCTTCCTTCCCTGGCCAAAAAGTTGCACTCCTTCTTGCAAGTTCTCTTCCTGCCTCCATGACTCTCAGTTGTAGCTGCCTAGTAACCAGGTTCCACAGTAGCCCAGTATGTCATTAGTCACCTTTGCCATAATGGCATAGAGTTGGCTCGTATTAGCTTATTGTCCACTGTAATCCCCAAGTCCTTTTCTGCAGAGCTGCTGCTTATCCAGTCAATCCCTAGCCTGTACCAGTGCCTCAGAGCAGGATTAAATCCTTATCCTTATTGAACCTCATGAGATTTCTTTTAATTCAATCCTCCAATTTGTTGAGGTTTCTCTGAGTCCTAGCCCCACTTTCCAGGGTATCTACTACTCCCCTCAGCTTGGTGTCATCTGTAAATTCACTGAGGGTGCACTCCACCCCATCTTCCAGGTCATTGATGAAGATACTGAACTAAATCAGCCCCAGGAGTAACCCCTAGGGCACTTCACTTGATACCAAGTGCCATCTAGATATAGACCAATGATTACTACTTGGGCTGTGCAAAGCTTTGATCCCTGATTCGATTCAGCAGAGATTTAGCCCAATTTGGTGGCCGAATGTCCAAAACTGATCTGAATCAGGAGACCCTTTAATCTCGCTAAATTGAATCGGAACTCTCCGAATCGATTCTGAGAGATTTGGAAAGATTCAACAATTCAGACATAGACACAGCTTTAAATGTTTTTTCTACATACCTCAAGGTACCAGGTGGCTTGTGAATGCTGAGATGGTGGGGTGGTTGGAGCATCCCAAAGGAGCATGGGGGAGGGGGTCCCCAGTGTGCTCAGCAGCAGACCCGGAAGTGGACCAGAAGCACTTCCAGTCCACTTACGGGTCCACTGGTTAGCGCGCAGGCCGCCCCCGTTAGTGCGCAGGCCCCCCCCCCCAGCTCAATGACTGGTGCCTCCTGGGTCTGGGGGGGCACCTGGTGTCCCCCCATGGCTGATCGCTGAGCTGGGGGAGTGCAGGGGGGGCCCCTGTGCACTCAGCAGTGGACTGGAAGTACTTTTGGTACACTTCCGGGTTCGCCACTGAGCACGTGGGGGCCCCCCCACACTCACGTGGGGCACTCCATGTGCCCCACCATCACAGCGTTCATGAGCCATGCCTGGTACCTTGAGGTATGTAGAAAAACATTTAAAGCTGTGTCTATGGCTGAATTGCTGATTCTCTGAATCAGCATCAAATCTTCAAATTCAGATTCGGCCGAATTGAATTGGGACAGTGATCCGAATCAACTAAATGAATCACTGTCCCCAATTCAGGCTGCATCCGAATCTAAATTGAATATGATCCATTTTGCACACCCGTAATTACTACCCTCTGAGCCCGATGATCCAGCCTGTTTTCTATCCACCTTACAGTTCATTTATCCAACCCATATGCTCTTCCAACATCCATAAAGCCAGTCATTTCATCATAGAAGGCAATTAAGTTAGTCAAGCATGACTTGCCCTTGGTGAATCCATACTCACTGTTTCTAATCACCTTCTCCAAGTGCTTCTACACATGAATTTCTTGAGGACCTACTCCATGATTTTTTTCAAGGGGACTGAGATGAGACTGATTGGTCTGCATTTCCTGGATCCTCTTTCTTCCATTTTTTAAAGATGTGCACAATATCCATTTTCCCTTTTCCAATCATCTGGAACCTCTCCCCATCACAAGTTTTCAAAGATAGTGGTCAGCAGCTCTGCAGTCACATCAGCCACCTCACTTAGCACCCTCAGGTGCATCGCATCCGGCCCCACAGACTTGGAGGTGAATGCCCCAGTGGAACTCTTATGGACATGCTCAAAGGGTCAAAATGGAGCCACATAAGGAATCTACTTTTCCTAATGGGTTGACTATTATGTGGGCCAGGATAGAATCACGTTTAGTAATTTAAATACCTAAATCCATGTAAGTGCCTCTTCCACATGGGTCAGAATTTACCCTGGCTCTGCACTGTGTTCTGTCCTTGCTTCAGCATATAGGATCTGGGCTACAGACATGAGCTTGAATCTTTTTAAACATTTGAAAATAAATGCCATGACAATCTATGTTCAGTCAGACCTTTGTACACTATTTTTGTATTTTTCTATATTTGTACACTTCTTGTGCAAGCTCTGTTCCTATTGGAACTTATTTGATTCTGTTACTTTAAATCTGATTGCAAAACAAGCTCAAGCTCCTACTGAGTGGATAAAACTAATAAATACCCATGAAAATGGCAGCCCTCCTGGAGAGCAAGAAGGTCTATTTTTGCTTTAGTTGTTTTTATATGAACCCTTACATTTATGTAAATTAATTGCAATTATAAGCCATATAATTATATATGGCTTTTGTATATAGATTGGGGCTCTTTCAAATTCCCATATTATAACAGTTAAATTTAGACGCTTCCATCCTTTGCAGTTTTGGTGACACAGTTTGACAGGCTATTTTTTAAACTGAAAAGTTTCTGAAAGTGTTTCAAACGAAGAGTTTAGTGTTGGTATCTTCTTTCAGATAAGAATTGTATTATGTGCAGACTGTATGACAATGAAGCTAGCTAGTGTTTTATTCATGCACCACAAAGGAAACTCAGTTCAAAAGTGAGATGTAAAATGGACATGGCTGTAAGGCTAGAGTGCAAAATGCATGAGTACAAAAGATACATAAGGATGTAAGCACCATAAAAAAGCCTAGTTATCAAGTGAGATTTGTTTATGACTCATTCCCGAAAGAATGGATTTGTACACTGTCCTTAGAGCAAAAGTTGAATGAAAATAGAATGTAAGGTATACATTTAAAATGTGTCCTAGACATAAGAAAAGTTAGATTTAAAAAGTACCTTTTATCTGGAGTTAATATAATCATGCTATTTACTGCATTTTATTAATAATAAAGGTAATAACTACATCTTTAAACTATGGTCACCAGGGGGATGAAGAGAAAAGCCCAAAGCTAAGTAAGGAGTCTGGGGACCTCAATAAAAACACAGTAAGGGAAAGCAATAATGTAAGCCTTAGCGGTGTTCTTAGGGAGAGGATAAGACAGTCAGTTACATACATGAAATGTTTAGACAGTAATATGAGAAGTATGGGAACCAAACAGGAAAACATGGACATCCTAGTACAAGCACAGAATTAGGATTATGGCTGCATGGTGGGATAATTCATGTGACTGGAGTATGATCATGGATGGGTTTAGCTTGTTCAAGGAGGATAGGCAAGGTGTTGCCGTATATGTACCTATGTTCTGAGATGCAGTAAAAAGTGGAAGGCAGGCCTGTCGAAATCCTCTGGGTAAAAGTTTGAGGGGAGATCACCAGCAGGGAATTTATGGTGGGTATCTGCTACAGGAATGGCAGGCAAAATATGACCCGCAGGCCAGATTCGGCCCACTAGGCCATTCTGTCTGGCCAGCAGAGCCCCTAAGAATTTTAGAAAATTTATATTTATCTGCTCCTGGGTGCCAGTCAAAGATGACAGAAGCCAGGGGTCGTAGGACCCAGGGGAAGCTGGCAAGACTCAGTAGCAAGGCCAGCTTGGCCCCACCCTGCCCCCAGCCCCCTCTCACCTCTGCCCCCCAACCAGAAGCCTCTGCCTGACTCAGGTTTCGCTGCTTTCCTGCATGCCAGCTGGCTGCGGCAGTACCATGTGGCTCCTGGTTGCATCACCAGACTGCGGGAGCACGGGGCCCATGCCAGTACCCCAGGGTCAGGAGTGAGAGGTCAGACGGCAGTCTCTGTGTGTGTGTCCAGTGAGGTAGGGAAGGACAGACAGTGTGTGTATGTATGTCTGTTCATAGGGCAAGTCCCACATGCACACCCCACCATACACATGCACCCCCCCTTGCAGTGCCGTATATGCAGGCCCCCATAACCACACCCCCTCATGCATCCCAGCCACCCTCCCCCCCACACACCACCCCCCACAAACTCCATACACACCCACACCCCACATATTCATACACACACTCACATGCTCCCTCACCCCACACCCACAGCCCCCCACAAACCTATACCCACCCCACCATGCCCTCCATGCCCCCTCAATATACAAGAATAAGTACTGTACAGACAGTCAAAAAGCCCAAGGCTGAACTGGTTCAATCTTCACAGGTTAGTCTAAGCTGTGTAGACTGAACTGATAAGCAAGTGAACATGCATTCACTTCTGATTCAAGCAGCCACATGCTTGCTGTTGCCCTGGCCAGAAGTCAGGGGATGCTAGAGTGCACCTCCCTGCTTGGTTGGAATAGAGAGCTTGGACCAAAGCTAGCCCAGTAACCTTGGTGAGGACAGTTTGCGGGGGAGGTGCAAGGCATCTTGGGATGCTGGGGGAATGTGAATTAACTTGCATCTGGAGGGGATCTAGGACAGAAGTTTAATAAATAGATTTAACCTAAATCAGTTAAGTCTGATACTACATCCATCCAGGTTTATCTTAAATTGGTTTTGGCCATTTTGATAGTGATTTATGTGGACTGAACTTCTGTTTTGTTATAGATCTGAACTGATTTCTGATCACTTCTACCAGTTTGTGTGTAATTTCTGTCCCTAGCCCAAAAAGGGATTCTACAGGTACATGAAGAGTAAGAGGAAAACTAAAGAAACCATAGGTCCTTTACACAATATGGAAGGCAACCTAGATATGGATTATACAAAGAAGACTGAAGTATTTAATTTATTTCTGTCTTCACAAATAGGGAAAGCTACCAGATGATGAGTTCAGTTCGCAGCAAAGACAGGGAAGGAGACAATCAATCTAGAATAGTAGAAGACCAGGGTAAGGGTTCCTTAGAGAAGATAGATGTGTTCAAGTTGGCAGGGCTGGATGGGATGCACCACAGGGTACTAAAGGTGCTGGCTGGGGTAATTTCTGAGTTATTGGCTATCTTCTTTGAGAACTTGTGGAGGTTGGGTGAGGTCCCAAATGCATGGAAAAGGGAAAATATAGTACCCATCTTTAAGAAAGGGAAGAAGTAGAATCTGGGGAATTATAGACCAGTCAGCCTAACCTCAATACTTGGAAAGATCATGGAGCAGATCCTCAAGGAATCTGGTGTCAAGGACCTAGAGGAGAACAAAATGATCAGGAACAGTCAGCATGGTTTTACCGAAAGCAAGTCAGGCCTAACCAACATGATTTCCTTCTATGATTTCCTTCCCCCTCTGTGACTGGGGGAAGAGGAGTGGATGTGGTATATCTTGACTTTAGCAAAGCTGTCTCATAATATTCTTGTTAATGAGATAAGAAAATGCAGACTAGAATAAGGTACCATAAGGTAGATATGTAATCAGTTAGATCATCATACTCAACAAGTAGTCTTCAATGACTCAAAGTCTAGCTGGTGAAGTTATCAAGTTGGGCTACCCAGAGGTCTGCCCTGGATCCAGTATGGTTTAATGTCTTCATTAAGATTGGATGATGGGATTAAGTTCATGCTTAGGAAATCTGCAGAAGACACCAAGTTAGGTGGAGTTGCAAACAGTATTGAGGTTAGGGCTAGGATCCAGAATGACCTGGATAGACTGGAGAAATAGTCTACAATCAATCAGATGAAATCAACAAGGATGACTGCCAACTCCTGCACTTCAGATGGAACTACTGCATGCACAAATACAGACCAGGGAATGATTGGCTAGGCTACAGTACTGCAGACAACGACCAGACCATAAGCTGAATATGAGCCAAGAGTGTGCTCTTGTTGCAAATAAAAAACCACCAGAAATACTGGCTTGTATTAAAAGAAGTGTTACTTAAAAATCAAGGGGCGGGGGGTGGTGATTCTGCTGCTCTATTGAGCACCACTGAGGCCTCAAGTGGATTATCATGTGCAGTTTTGGGTCCCACACTTCAAGAAGGATGTGGACAGGGCTATTTAACCTGGAGAAGAGAAAACTGATGGAGGGATTTGATAACAGTTTTCAAATACCTGAAGGGTAGTTATAGAGAGGATGGAGATTAACTTTTCCCCATGACTGTAGGAAACAGGAGTACAAGCAGTTGCCTCAAGATTCAGCAGAGAAAATTTAGGTTGGAGGAATTTTATGACTATATGGGTGGTTAAGCATTTGTGGAATCTCCATCCTTGAAAGTTTTCAAGAACAAGTTACGTAGATTGGAGATGGTTTACTCAGGGATGATTCTGCCTTGAGCAGGGGGCTAGACTAGGTGACCTCATGATATCTCTCTTTCAGCTCTCCTCTCTTATAATCCTATGGTCTTGTATTGTGTAATATAGTTCTTCTGGAAAAGATGTGCATATTTTAATCACTTCTCCTATCCAGGCTGTATAGATTTTTCTTCTGCAGGAAAAACAAGGTATTAGTTCAACTGTGCACAGTAATTCTAGTTAATAGTTTAGGAAAGGAAGTGAACAATATCTTATTAAAATGAAAGGAGAAGTTAAAGGATTTTTAAAAATTATTTGGAGCTTCACTCTGGTTGTGATTTGGTATTTAGTAGGACTGTGTGAAGCTTCAGTAGCTGATTCAATTCAGAGGAGATTTGGTCTGATTCGGGGACTGAATCTCTGAATCCAAATTGAACTGGGAGACCAAGTAAAAGCTCTGAATCAATTCAAAGCATTCAAATTGATTTGGCCAATTTGTAGATTTGGCCATAGACTAAACAGGCAGCTGACAGCTGCCTATAGCTGGTAAGTCTATTGGGGTTGGGGGAGGGAAGAGGTGTAGGGGAGGGAGGGATTGGGACTGGGACAAGCTACCCAGCTGGGGTGGGAGGCGTGTTACTTGGGGAGGGAGGCAGGGGGCATGGAATGCAGATGTGGCAGTGCTGGGAGCAGGGGCTCTGCTCTGCTGATGCTTGCCCAGTCAGGGGCTGGAGGGGGAGGATGCATGCACACAGGGACAAGTGGCAGCAGAGCATTACCCTCACTCCCAGTGTTGCTGCGCCCGCATCCTGCACCCCCTCACACCAGCTGGCAAGTGGCAACAGGGCAGAGTCCCCACTCCCAGTGCTGATGCAGGCGTGGCAGCACTGGGAGCAGGGGCTCTCCCCTGCTGCTGCCTGGAGCAAGTGATGCCTGCATCGCCCCCCTCCCCCCCCGCGTGCTGGCTGAGCAAGCAGCAGCATGGCATAGCCCCCACAGCTCGCCTGCTGGGGCACAGGCAGACACAGCCGGGGGAACCATGGGAACAGCTCCCATGGCTGCCCTGCCCAGCCCCATTCCTCACCTGGCCCCAGCCTCTGGCACTTAAAAACAAACAAACAAAAAAACAAAAAAAGCCCTGCAGTCATCAGCTGTAGCAGGGGCTCTGGGGCCATGTGACAGAGCTCCCCCACCAACAGCCCCCACTCCCCGATCTCCCTGCCCCCAGCCCTAGCCTCCCAGCACTTAAAAAAAATACAATAAAATAAAAAAAATTAAAAAGCACTGCATTCACTGTCTCTAGCAGCAGAGATTAGGGCTTGTGGCGAGTTTGTGGCAGAGCACCCCCATGCAGCATGGAGCAGTGCGGGGCAGTTGAAATCGCCTCCCCCACCTGGCACCCGCATGACAGCTGTCACATCTTGCGGGTGCAGCATGGCTCAGCAGGGTGCCACGCACTGTCTGGGAGCTGAAGCAGCTCCAGCAGTCCACTCAGCCCCAGCAGCCCCAGCTCCCAGACAGCACGTGGCGCCCTGCTGACTACGCTGCACCCGTGCCATGGGGCAGCTGCCACGCAGGTGCCAGGCAGGGGAGGGGTGATTCCCACTGCCCCCCACTGCCCTGTGCTGCATGGCGGGGGGGACTCTGCCATGAGCTGTCAGAGGCCCTGATCCCCCTGCTGCAGCCTTGGGGGGGGGCTCTGGCATGAGGCCCCAGAGTCCCCATAACCCCTGCAGCAGCCGGTGAGTGCAGGCTTTTTTTTTTTAAATGCCAGAACTAGGCTGGGGCTGGATGGGGGATAGAGCCGGGCAGGCCAGCCATGTGGGCTTCTCCTGCAGCTCCCCCCATCCAGGCAGAGGCAGGCACAGCTGGAGGGGTCACCTGGCTGTGCCTGCCTCTCCCCGGCTGATCTGAATCACTGAATCTATCAAAATCAGCGCCAAATCTTCTGAAGCTGAGTTGGCCAAATCAATTCAGGACAATGATCTGAACCTCCGAATTGAATCACTGTCCTCCAAATCAGCCAAATCCGAATCCGAATCAAATGCTTCCCTATTCTTACAGGCCTAGTTTTTAGCTTCAAAATAAACTGCAATACTTGTACTAATAGGAAATGGATAAAAGTTGTTAGAACATTCTGATTTTGGTATATGGGCTATTGAGAAAGAGGCATACATTTTATATTAAAGAGGATTTGAAAGACTAGTGTACATGAAATGGCCATTGGAGATTTTTGGTTTCTTTCTCCTTCTACCTGACCTCCTACCCCTTCACCCCCCCTCCCCCAATAATGCTGTTTTGAATAGTGTATAATGAAAGATTTGGCAAGGGACGTTTAATTTAATATAGGATATAAACTGAACACAAAAATGAAGGAGTGTTGATGGTAACTAGTAAACCAGTGTTTTGCCTAAAGATATAAGGGAACATTTATTACCACTTATTTTCTTGTTTTTTTCTTTATATATCTAGACCTTTCCATGCTGAATGAATTTGCATGCAAATATATGAGGTTTTATATACTTGGACACTTCTGTAAGAGATTTTAAATCTCGAACAGAAGCAAAGTTCAACCTTTTTCAAGACTGCTTACCTAAATAGAAAATGTCACAGCTGTCTATATGAATGGCCAGAGGGAAGGAGAACATAGATTTTTAGGAGGCCCAAAGTAGAAGATGTAGCTATAGGCAAAGTTCAACCTTTTGATAGCTAGAACAATATGATGATGTTTGAATGTATATTTTCCACTCATAGAAGGTCTGATCCTTGCAACTGAACAGGAATTCCTAACCCCTCAAGATCAAATTGGCTTAGATTTATAAGGGAAGCTCATGTTCTGCAGTGGTCAACACTTTATTGCTAACTGGCATTTACTACCCCAATTCCCATCTACAACGTGTGGCTTAGTACCTAAAAAGGTGTTCACAGGAGCATAAACAGGCAGGAAATTAAGAAAGGAAGAAGTGATTTTAGCTTGGTAATTAGGGTACTTAACTGGATGATCCTGGTTCCAGTCACTGTTCCAATGAGCACTTAACTCCTTTATAAAGTAAAACAGGTGCTCTTGAGATTAGGGCACTAGCTTGTGAAATGCGAGATCTAAATTCAGGTCTGCTCCAAACCAGGTGGAGCAGGCATTTCAATTTTTGTCTTCCATAGAACAGAGAAAGACCACTTTCAAGGCCATTTGGTATGAGGAAAGGCTCTTTGCCCTCCTCTGATTTTTGTGAGGAAAGGCTGACCTTACTTAGGCACCTCTTCTCCTCAGCATTTCCAACTGATTAGTCATGGCAGATCCTCAGTTTTTTTGCTTTTTTATGTGAATTCAGTTCTTGGGCACCTAAGATTATGGAGAGAGACAAATTATACCCAGTTAAAAGTTATTTTTATTAACTTGCATGGGCCTGCTCTCATCCTGTGGTAAATGCAATATAAATCTGAATGAAACAGAACTAAGTTACCATAGTTTAGTTTCTGCTTTACCGTGGGGTGGAAGCAGACACATGAAGCAGATGCAGTAGAGCAGATGGCACCTTTAGGTTGGCATACTTTATTTGTTCCTTAGTATCTGAACTCGACTTGGGTGTTGTATAGGGATTCTTGGCAACTAACTTGAGGTTGATGCTTCCAGACAGCAGGGTGCCTAAAATTTCATAAGAGTCTTTGTGGACAATGTAATTCTCAGGTAGAATTCCCTTATGATTAGGATTACCCTTTTTAGTTCCTTGAATTTGAGCCAAACCCTGGAAGTTTTTTCACGCCAAACTATCTTCTCTGAGGCCCAAGACAGATTCAGTCTTTGATCAATAACAGCTTTAAAAAAAAAATATATATATATATTAAATTGTCACAGCTTTAAAGCCTCATATCTGTATCTGCCTTACACTGAAAATGTTGTTATAAGAAATATCAGTTCTGATGTGTCTCACACATTTTCTCCTCCTCCTCCTTGGTTTATAGACCCTAGATGTCACAGGCCTCTTCCCATTTGCTACCCTTCCTTTCTCTTAGCTAGTCTATACCTTGTCACATGCTCTTCCCACTAAGATAACTGAGAGTCTTTCATAGATTCACAGATGCTAGGGTTGGAAGGGCCTCAATGGATCATCGAGTCTGACCTGCCAGTGGCAGGAAAAAGTGCTGGGGTCATGTGACCCCAGTCGGGTGCTGGCCCAGTCTCCTCTTGAAGACTCCCAAGGTAGGGGAGAGCACCCCCCCCACCCCGGGGAATTTGTATACTGCCACAAGATCCCCTCTCAGCCTTCTCTTGAGGAGGCTGAAAAGGTACAGGACCTTCAGTCTTTCCTCATAGGGCCTTCCCTGCAGGTCTCTAACCATATGAGTGGCCCTCCTCTGGACTCTCTCAAGGTTATCCACATCTCTCTTGAATTGCGGTGCCCAGAACTGGATGCAGTACCCCAGCTGCCGTCTGACCAGGGCTGCGTAGAGGGGGAGCATCACCTCCCTGGACCTGTTCGTGATGCACCTAATAATGCATGAGAAAGTGCAGTTATATCTGCTAATTACTTCATCACATTGACAACTCATATTCAATGTGGAGTCGACAACGAGAACTCTTTCCACTGCTGTGCTGCTGAGAATGTCATCACTCAGCCTATAGATGTGCTGGTGATTCCCTCTCCCTAGGTGCAGCACCTTGCACTTGGCCTTGTTGAACTGCATCCTATTGTTCCCCACCCACTTCTCTAACCTGTCCAGGTCCACCTGGATTCAATTTCTTCCCATCAGTGTATTTACTTCGCCCCATAGTTTTGTGTCATCTGCGAATTTGGACAGAGTGATTTCCATGCCCTCATCCATGTCACTGATGAAGATACTGAACAGCACTGGCCCGTAACTATGCTTTTAAACTAGCTTGGCTAATTAAAATGATAGAATCAAGAGTGCATCTTTTACCTAAAGATAGTTGACTATTATAGGAATTTGGAGTACACTACAGAGCATACACCATGGATCAGTGTTCGGATTCCTATGCCTCTAGGGAGTGTCACATGTCTTAGTGCTTGATTTTGCCATACATGCAAATCCTAGTACAGCACATCAGGATGGTTATCTTTAGTTTACAGTCACAAAAGAAGCAGTTAGTGAATCCATAATGCCAGTGTAATTAGATTAAGTACAATAGCTTTACTGTATCTTTAAACAAATGAATGCATTGTTACATTTCATTATGTGACATAGAGACTCATTGGCTGAAAGGAAATGGGCCACGTAAAGGGCATTCACTGACTTTGCTTCTTCTCTTCTTATAACTAACTAGGACTGATATATGAATTGCTGTTATAAGATAAATTCTCATTCAACAAGGAATCTATCTTAAAGAGTTTCCGGCTGGTTCAAACATTGGAAAAACTAAGAAAGGTAAATCAGTTCATTCAAAATCACCTGTAATGTATAGGTATGAAATGCTTGATTCCTCCTCAGAGTATAGCAGAGCCTTCAACAGTGCTTCAATAGCACTCTACTCAACAGCGAAGGAAGGCTGTGGCTTTCTTATAACTCTATTATTAATACTGCTCCCTGTTAGCCATTAGTAGTAGCCATTAGCAAAATCTATAGGTCAGATCATGAACTCTTTAAAACAGTTCTTGTTCAGAACATCCATAGGCAATATGCTTGTTAAAGTCATTTAGAGTTCTCCATGATTAAGGGCTGAGTAAATGCTAAGTTGAGGACTTTATTGTTCCTGTATAATTGAGTTTCCATTCAAAGGAAAGTGATTGCTAATACTTTCAGGCCAAATTATGCTATTTTTTAAATACAAAGTTCAAATTCAGAGTAATTCATTAGATTTCAGCAGTGGTAACTCCAGATTTACAGCCACATAACTGAGCCAAATGTAGCTTTTATATCATTAAGTACACATTTATTAGGACTTAAAGTAGACATCAAGGACTGGGCACACATTTAAGATCTTGCAAAAGTAGGGATAACAACAAATCAGATGATCCAGTTGTGTAAAAGACTGGTTTCATCCTTAGTTTTTATCCACTTCTTTACTCGAGCAAAATCAAGCCCAAATAAGGACTGAGAAGTGGCAGGAGTTCAGTGAGGATCTCAGGATTTGACTGAAGGAGGTGGTAGTACTCCTACTTCTTACATAATAGACAAGGAAGTCACCCAGGCAGTAGATGGGTTCAATGCCCACCTTAGCTTGATGGATTTAAATCTGCATCCTGTACTTCCTATAGGATTGCTCTTATCACCATACTATAGGCAAGGCTGGGTTTGGACAGAAAATTTTGCCATTCCTCTTATTAAATTTCTGCCGTTGTATAGAAGAGGCTGAAACATTTTTAAGGCCAGAGAGAGAGCAACAAAAATGAATCACAACCTTGGAGCCCAATGGTGAGGGAATCTTGGGTTCTAGCCTCTGTTTCCAACATGGTTTATGAATTTTTGTCTAATGCCTCTATAATGCAAAATTCACAAGCAATTCCTGGGGCAGGAATTAGAGTCTGATGCCCCTGGTGTAGGACTGAAAACAACAGGCCCACTGTTCATTTGGTGAAAATTGCTATGACTCCAATAATTTAGATGGTGTGATGTCAATTTACACTTGGTATTCTCTTCCATCAGAAAGCAAAAGAGGTCATCATGTAACAAGGTTCTTTAACAAAACGTATTGTGGGTTCTATTAATATAGTTATAAAGCAACTCTTAACAAATCACAAATAGTTTATTTCTTGGAAAATTACTTTCTATCACTTGAATCAAATATGTGAATTCCCCCCCCAATCATTCTTCACAGGAACAAAGAAATGATGCCAGCCTGATATTTAATACACATCTAATACTAAAGCTCTGAAACTGTTGCTTTTCAAAGCACAATGAAACTCACCAAAAATAGAAGTTTGATTTATGAGAGAAAATTAAATATAAATGACAGTGTACACTGAGCAGTATATTCAGCTTAAAAGAATCTAACTTCATAGATCCGAGTGATAGAAATGTAATTTCCTGCTGGGAGATTACAAGATCTGAATTAACTTTTGAAGGGCCAGGTTGTATGGCTCCTAACCATCCCTCTGCTAGTCCATCTGTAACTTTGATTTCTGTAAAATGCATTCTCTGAAAGAATTTCCACCAGCTCCCCAACACACATATGGATATGCATTTGGACCTTTGGAAGTCAATGATTGTCCCTGTTTATGGCTTAAATATCTTTTCAGAAGACAGTGAAACCTTTCAACAAAAAAAAAGAGGGGTGAGGGTGGGAAAAGGAGCCCATATTCTCCAAACAGGGTCTTCTAGAAA
The DNA here is from genome assembly GCF_000455745.1 of Alligator sinensis. Lineage (NCBI taxonomy): Eukaryota > Metazoa > Chordata > Crocodylia > Alligatoridae > Alligator > Alligator sinensis. Next base: position 892,593 of record NW_005841847.1, on the reverse strand, counting down.
GATGCTTTTAAATCTGGAAGGACTTGTTTTAAAAGGCAGTAATAGCTTCCACCCACCCCCTCAAAAAACAAGAACAAACAAACAGCCATAATCCCCACTGTGAGCTTGAACAGAATGGATTATAATGAATTTTGTTGGTAAATTGGGAAAACATTGATTGGAAGACACTGAGAAGAAGGGTTAGGGAATTTCAACAGCCCATCTGGTTGTATGCTATTTTTATTCTAGAAAAGCCCTGGGAATTAATCATTCAGTAAACTTGTTATATCACTGTCAACCATCTATGTTTATAATGGATACAGCCACGCACACATCATCAAATTTAAAACTGAAAAGTGGACAAGATCCAGGGCAAACCATGGACCATCTACTATGGCCCGGTGGTCTGTGAAGTCCAATTTGGAACCTCTGCTTAAACCTCTGCTTTAAATGAATCTACCATTCCAGAATTTAAGCCCCAGATAGTCTTAAATTAATTGGAAGGGATTAGTCAGAATGCAATAAAAAGGCCAGTAGAAGGTGAGCTATTGAGCATATAATAAGGAAGCAACTGGCAGGAAGCCCAGATTTACCCATACACTTTAGGGAAAGGATGATCACCCACAACTTTCTTTACTCTGTATGAGGAAGTACAAAGGTTTGCATAGGTATGATATTGTCTCCAATTTGTTCACTGATCTTACACCTATCTAAAATTATGTCTTTCTAATGGTCTGACTCGCTTTTGGAGCCTACAATTTAAAACATGGATATAACGCATTAGTCCCCCCAAAATGCCTGCAAAAACTCTGGTGAATGCATACAAATACATATTCATGCTTTCATTTCACATAATTGTATAACTTGTGGCTCACTTCTGTATGCAATTGCTTTGTGTACACTCACATGTGGGTTTGGCAATGGAGCTGGGCAGGAAACACAACTTTTCTTAAAGCTATACCTGAGAATCTACCATCTTTAAATGTAGAACTGGACACTGCTAGCCCGATTCAAGATACAGGAAAACTTTGCAAGTGGGGTGGTTATAAGCTATTGCCACTGCCAATAAATCTGAAGGCTAAGGAGAAAAGAGATTTATGCTGCTAAAACACTGGTGAGGGTTTTTTTTTACCTTCTTATCACTTATGGTAATTAAAATAATGTGTCATTGGAAGAAGTTTTAAGAAAAAAACCCAGCAACAGATTAGAAGTGAAAGTTGACTGTGGTCCCAGGATTTCAGGGTCTACATATTAGTCTGAACATTGTTTATAACCAGAAATGTATTCCCCCTTTTTTAAACATCAATTAAAATACTTATAAGAAAGCACAAAGTACGAGAAAACAGACGGTGGAAAGAAAATGTGCCTTTAAAAGAAAGAATCAAATCAAAAAGCTTTACTCAGGAACAGTCGCTCAGAAAGCAATACTGTCTCCACAGTGTGAGCAGAATAGAACATTTTGCATATAAAGTTAGTTCTGGCTTTATGTCATATTGCATACATGCCCATAGTCAGTAGTCACAATCAATGGTTAGGAAAGCTGACAGATCTAGCGTATTTAATTCTCATTTTTGTATTTACCCATACAGCTTTACACTAGTTACTAATCATTTCATAGCCAGCAGCAACAGTCTCCTTATTCCCTGAAGTCTGTTCTTAGTTAATTACACTCATGAGTATGGCTAATTTAGAATTATGATTCCCCAGCAAATTCCCACAGCACTATGGCCAGGCTGCAGGTGTAAGAGTGAGACAATATAAGCTAATTATCATTTTCCCTGAACTTCTTGTATGATACTTTAATGTGGGTTGTTTAAAAAAAAAATCAGCTGCCAAAATAACTCTCACTTAGGGAAAAAAAGCAGGGAAAATATTTAAATGAAAAGATAAAAATGGATACCTAAATTTGCTTGACACACTGGATACTTGGGACACTTTGGGTATTTTTACGTGTGCTCCAGGAGGAGTGGGGTGTGATTTAATTAGTGAGCTGCACTAATTAGAAGCACCTGAGTATAGTGTGTATTAGTGTCCCCTACACCGAAAAATGGCAGCAGTGTGCTTTGAACTAAAACTCATCGAATGAGTGAGGGGCACCAGCAGGGCTGTGGGGGCTGTGGGGAGGAGTAAGGGGCATGAGGATGGCTGGGGCAGTTGTGGTAGGGGGATTGAGGGGCATGTGCAGGGCCAAGAGGCTGTGGGGG
>NW_005841847.1:874908-890400 GCF_000455745.1 Alligator sinensis | reverse complement strand
TGTGCTGGGGGAGTGAGGGGCATGTCTAGGGCCAGGGGGTTGGGGGGTGAGGGATATGAGCAGAGCCCGGGGGCTGTGGGGGAGGGAGTAAGGGGCCTGAGCAGGGCCAAGGGGCTGTGGGAAGGAAGGAGTGAGGGGCACCAGCAGGGCTGGATGTGCTGTGTGAGGGAGTGAGGGGTCTTTCATTTTTAATCACGGATTTTGGAGTTTTTATCAGAGAATTTGTGATTTTTTTTTTATCAGGAAATACCAGGATCCCTGCTGATAACCACTCTTTTAATACAATTTCTGGCTCTGCCCATTGGAATTAATTGCTCATTAACAATTGTTTTTAAGTTTTGTTCTTAATTAAAACATTGGATAAAATGAATAATTGCTCTATTGCCAAGTGTGTTTAAACAGGTATACCTCTTACCTCAAAGGAGCTATTCTGATTTCCCCCTGAGAATCAGCCCAAGCTGTTTTGGATGCCTTACAGAAAATGGTTGAAGTCTAGATATCTTGAATTGTTAATTTTCTCTTCATGGATATTTTTCTCTCAAAGGTTGTATGATGTAGATAACTGACTAAGCTTGATAATTTGTTTTCCTCCTTAAAGCCTGGCAGTTTCTATGAAGATATCTATAATGTTTCTTTAAACCTGTAGCATAGGTAGCTTGGGAAATGTTTTGTCAGAAGCTCTGCAGCAAAGCAGAGTGAGAGAATATTTAGTATTAATATTGTTTCCTTATTCAAATAAATCTTGTTTTAAAACATCTCAACTAGTAGATGGTCTTTTACATATTTCCTTACTTATTCCAAAATAAAAATGCTTTGCTTATTGCGGTAGAGCTTCTATAGAGGCTTCCACCCTTTATCCAGGCCTAGGACAGTGAACATTTTGGCAAAAGATTGTGATGCGCTTATGTGAAGCATTGGATTTTCCCAAATGGTTTCCCTGTGCTAAGAATACGCATTATTCCAAAGGAAGAAAAAGGTTGATCATATGTTAAGGTTTGGCTGAGACAGTCCTGGATTCTGGAGACCGGTCTTGACTGGTTGATTAAAAGCCCAGGGCCGGAGTCTGGCGGGGATGTGGAGCAGCATGGTGCACCAGGCACCACTGCCACTGTGAGGAAGCAAGGAATGTAGGGACCACAGATACGACATCTTCAGGTGACCGTGTGCCCCCCTGCCCTGCTTCCACACGGTGGCAGCAGTGCCTGCCTGGTGTACCATGCCGCTCTACCTCCCTGCTGGACTCTGGCCCAGGACTTCTGACCAATCGGCTGAGACTGGCCTATGGAATCTGGGACTGTCCTAGCCAAACCTGGATATATGGCCACCCTAAGAAAAAGAGGCAATAGCAAAATCAGATCCAGCCTTCTCTGCAGGCACATAAACAGTGAAACAAGCTATAAATTATGGGAGGAGCAAGGCACCCATCACAGTTTTTCTAAGATATTGGACTATTTGGGCAAAGTGTGGGCACCACCATTACTCTGAGCTACCTTCAATACAGGGAATGGCTGCATGCTGCAATTTTTTCCCCATAAGTCATTACAATTATAAGCCACGTTAAATGAGATCCTCACTATGTATATCAGACTGCAGGTGTGTCTACACGCTCATTAATGTGCCATAATTACTGCTCATTAAGTTTAGTACTTGTATAATCAAATACTAAATTAATGCAAGTAACCAGCATCACTGCGCAGTTAGCGTCTCATGTCGATGTACCCCATGTGTGTTAGTTGTGTGGTCTCAACCATGCTGAAATGACATCTTTCTGACATAAAGCTTGATAAAAAAACCTGTAACACTTGGAGTTCCTGCCTAAGACTGCAGCCCTACTGTGTTAAAAGTATTCAAATATCTAATGAGAGATGGTTCCTACCTGTTTTATCTTCCCCCTAGGCTTAAGTAAAATTAGCTGCTTCACAGGATATTTTGGTGTGACTGTTCATCAGTTCTGCTTCCCTGATGGAGACCAAAATGACCTGTTCACACTTTTTATCATATTCCTACATTCCAGGCAGGTGGCACCACAATGCTGCCCCCATTCTTCTACATTAGGTCAACTAGAAGAACTCCTTACTTGACATGTAATAGAAATCTTTCACCTTATTATTTAAAGGTGAGACCCAAAGCACTTTAAGGCCACTGTAATGGTTTCTGTGAGTTTTAACTTGGACCCTAAAAAAAGAGGGCCCTACACTGTTCCCACTATTTTCATTGGAATAACAAAAATAAGTTGTTTCTTCATTGGGAGCAATAGGCAGCTTTAACTGTCAAAGGGTTTGCCCTTGTAGTCTAGTGCTCTCATTGTCTTTCTGAAAGTGCTCTCCACCTCACCACCTCATATTGTCATTCAAAAACAAGGCTGTGGCAATAACCAGAACTGAACATTCAGTTCCAGCAGCTTTTTAACACACATCAGCACTGTCACTTCTAAATCAGAAGTTTAACATGAAGAAGACATTGGACAATTCTCATTAATGCTCTTAGAAAAGCCCTCTATTTTAAACTTTCCTTACCTGAAAAAAATCAAATAATGTAATCATTAAAAATATTCACAACTGTGTAAGAGGCAAAGTGGACTGAACAATAGTAGTAGTCATGGTTACATACATACCATCATGCCATGGTGATGCTACAATTCATTTCTATGAAAAACACAGTAATACTCTAATGTAATGCAAAATAATCTCTTAAGCAAAATAACAAAAGGCAGACCAAGAACTATCCATGAAGCATTCAGCTCCATCATAAAACTACTGCACCAGGCATGAGTAATTGAAGTATTCTACATCTATACCTTCAATTTTAGAATCTCATTTCAAGCAATGAAATGAATAAACTTGTTTAAGATTGTAAGTTACTATAAAAAGTAGTAGAGAGCAAACAAATGGGTGGGGGGGGAGGGGGTGGCAACCGACAAACAATTGGCTTTTCAGCACCACAGTAGTTGTTTGGTTCCCCTGATTTGCACTGAACTTCTTGACTAGCATTATTTCAGATTAAAACCACAGCATGCCAAGGGTCTTTCTTTCGTTCATAAGTTATGTAAAGCTGTAGAATTTTGCTAAAATCTATTGGTGTTGTCTCTTTATTATTTCCAGGATGAATCAGCAAGTTCACCACGCTTGTATTTATATAGCCTCTACCACAAACTGTATTGCAACATGCTTTGTGGAGCTAAATGTCCCAGTGAGAGAGTTAAATGTAGTAGAGGGGAAGATAAGGCAATAGACAGGGGAGATGTTTTGAGATTTAAAGCCTAGCCATAGTCAAAGGAAGAGGAAATAGCGAGGCTGTTGCTTCCCTGAGGTAAGAAGTGCAGAAAAGGTAGATTTCACACTTACATCAACAGAGAACAGAGTTTGTGCTAGGGCTTGAAAATCCAGGGAGAACAAGGCTGGAATACAGAAAGGCACTTTTTGAAATACGATAGAGAAAACCTATGGAGAATTTTAAAAATGAGTGTCCAGAACTGGAATGAGCTCCATATGGACATATCTATGTTCTACCACACAAGGTAGTTCAGTAATTAGGGCCCTGGGTAGAGTTTGGGAGACCAGGGTTCAAATCTCTACCTTGCTACAAACAGCCTATGTGACCTTCAGCCTTAGTTCCCATTTGGTAAAATAGACATAACAACACTTCTCTATCACACAGTGTGTTATGGCAGTATATATATTAATGGATGCGGAGTGCTATTGAATAGAGAGGCTACATAGGCCCCTATGTTCATAGGCTCATTTTACTACTGGGGCAAAGGAGAGCATTATTAAAGGAGTTCTGAAATAAGTGTGGGGAGCCAACAAAGTCATCTGAGGACTGGGACAACAGGGTTTTTTTGAATATGTGAAGAAGACAGGTGGTACCATTCACACTGAGCCTGTTCATTGAAGTTAAAGGGATTTTTTTCATTGACTTGACTGAGAACTGGACTAGGCTCAAGAAGCTTCAGTAAAACAAGCTTAAAAATAGTTTGTATAATAAAAAACAGGTTTTCCTATCTCTAGTTAAACATAGCACTGCATGCAGAACAGCACAAAGCACAAAATAGCTCCCCTACTATAACTCCTTAGACCAGCTGAGTTTTCATATAAATAAAAACATACCAGCTGGGGTGCCAATTATGCTCTAAGAAAGTTGTCTTCTGAATGGACTTGGAGAGAGGGAGCCACAAAGCAAAGATGAGGGCATTTTGCTTTCAGAGGATAAGGAAGATGACTCACATCACAAGAGGCTCCTTGGATGGTAATAATTTATTAGCAATAATGATTTTTTAAAAACAGTCTCACCATGTTTTTGTTTACATTTTAAAATAGACTCAACCCCTTGTGGAGCATCCTACCAGGACGAAAGATAACATCCTTACCAGCTAATCACGGTTCCTCACTGTTGTGCCTCCTAGCTGGAGGCTAAACACTAGATTGGATTTAGCCAATTAGTGGAATCCTGTGGCTGAAGTCACTGGGCCAAATTCAGAAATGATGTATAAAGTAGGTGCAAGGTAGCATGAGTCTGAAGAATGTATTTGTATTTACATGCAAAGAGGAATGGAAGAGAAAAGAAAAGCAATTGTTGGGAAGATGTAAAAAGTTTAAAGTACCCTTCTAATTTTTTTTGTGCCCCACACGCTATGATATGGCTGTATGAGTTATGCCAGAAAAGGGGAGATACCAAACATTTAAGAGCTACTTAATTTTATAACATTAATGGGAAGAATTTGTTAATATTTAACAACATTGACAGGATTGTTAATTCTAGTTGAGGGATTAGTGTCAGCAAAAAAAGTACAGGTGCTCTTCTAATCCCTTGTAAGACTCTCTGGTCAACAGCCATTACTTAAGATACAGTCTTCAGACAATTGTGTGAACTTGGAAAAGGGGGTTTCCCAAAGCAATGGCTTCTTCTAAAATTTAAACCATAAAAACATCTGGTTCTGACTTTAAAAACTACAACGTTGATAAGGGACAGTAAGAGCAAGAATGTGCCTTGATCTGGAAAGATTTTGGAGTCAGAACACTCAAAATGGGGTGAGGCTGCACTGTTATAGCATGACAGTGCTTCACAACATGGCTGCGCGAAGCTTTGCCAACTGTTTTGTTTTGACGCTGTTTTGACTCGTTTCAAGCTCGAAACAGCAAAAATGAAACAAAACAGAGGGCTTCGAAACAGCCTTGAAACGAAATAAGGCCAGTCGAAACATTTTGAAAGTTTCAAAACATTTCCAGTTTTGAAGCTGGGCTTACCTGATGGGAAACAGAAAGTAAGGAGAGGGAGGGGGAAGAGAGGGGAAAAGCGGGGAAGGACTGCTCTCATATTGACTGTGTAGCTGGCCAGTGACTGTGATCCTTTCCTGAGGTCCCTTCCAATCCCAGCGCTATGGGGGATGGATAGAAAAACAGCATAAAAGGTAGCACTGTTTGAACTGGACTGCTTTCTGCCTTGGTGTCAGTTACTGAGCTATGTATTCCAACAGCTCAGCAGCGTCAGACAACAAAGGCCACTAGCACTGATCTTCTGAGGGATTTCCTACTTACTAGCCTAGACTAAGTAAGAGGGATTTCAGAATACCTTTTTGGCTTTTTCTTTCTTCCACACACTTATATTTTATTATTATATCAATTTATTTATTCTTTTCAATTTTATAATGATCTTGGATAGGATTACTATAGAATTTAATTTATATAGGAAGGCAAATAAATTTATATTTTATTTCTATACATTTATACTTTGCAGCATACATACATTATAGAATTTATATAGGAAGAAAGATATATTTATATTTTTATATACATTTATACTTTGCACCACATACACATTATTGGATTTATATAGGGGAAAGATATATTCTTCACCCATTCATATTTGTTTTTATACATTTCTACTTTGTGCCACATGCACTCACATTATTGAATGTATATAGGAACGTGAATAAATTTATATATTTGTAAAAAAGTAAGACATGAAACGCAACATGAAGCATGGTGGAAAGGCAGGTGGTGGCAAGCCTTCAGGGAGGGGTGGAAGAGGGGGTAGAGGGAGAGGTGTAAGTTCCCCCTCAAACTAAGATGCAGCCTCTTTCCTCCAGCTAGAAGGGATGAGGCTTCCACAAGCAGCAAGGAGAAGGGAGCAGTGCCAGTGCAACTGCCTGTGCCTGAGACTGCGTCTTCTCCATGAACACCAGCCATAGACCACCCCCCACCATGACAACAAGCAGCAGCACCAGCATGACAGCCTCCTCCACCACCGTTTCACTTCCCATGCTGAGCCTTCCAGTGCCAAAGGAAGAGCTAGAGCTGGATTTGGATCTCAGTGCCCTAGAAAGGGAAATTCTGGGGAAGGAGGGAGAATCATCTGAGTTTGTGTTCCACAATCCTCAGGTTTCCCTTAGAGCCAGGTCTCCTTCCCCAGAAGGCATTTCAGAGGAGGCTGACATAGAGGTAGAAGCAAGTGGCTCAGCTGAGTCCACTCCTCCTGTTGCTATGCCTCTGCCTGCTGAAGAGGGGGAAAGTGCAGAACCATCCACACAGGCACCTGCACCCCAGAAGTGAGCAGGTAGTGTGGTCTGGAATCATTTTGAGCTGGCAAACAATCTCACATAAGCTATCTACCTGCACTGCTGAGCCAAAATCAGCCAGGGCAAGGGAACGAAACACATGAGCACCATGGGGATGCTGATGTATCTCCACAGGCAGCAGCCCCTTGCCATTGCTCCTCCTTAGTCTGGCATCAGCGGGAGCATTCCCAAAGGGAGGTCCCCCTTTTTCTCTTTCTGAGGCATGCAGGGAGTACTTGAGGGAGGAGCTGCACAAGGCAGGTCCACAGGTGGCCTTACACTTCACCTTGGACATCTGGAGCAGCCAGGGTGGAGATCACACCTACCTCTCCCTCACAGTGCACTGGTGCAACCAGTTAGGCCATCAGTGGGCTCTCCTTCAAGACAAGGTAATGAATGAGTCCCACATGGCAACAGAGATCATGGGGGCCATGAACTGCTTGGTGCAGGGGTAGCTCATTGGGCAGGGTGATCTCACCACACATTCATGGTCACCAACAACGGGGCCAATATGGTCAAGATGGTCCGTGATGCCAACTTTGTTGGCATCCACTGTTTGGCACACAAGTGTCACCTCATTGTCACAAGTTTCACACCTTGGAGGGGGACAGGGCTGCTGGTGACAGTGCCAGCACCACCAGCAAGCTCGTTTCCAAATGCAAGAAGGTGGCAGGCTACTTCCACCAGAGCATCAAGGGGGGAAAGATGCTGTGGGACAAACAAACAGAGCTGAACATCCCAGAGCATAAAATCATGCAGGATGTGAAGACTCGGTGGAACTCCACATACCTGATGCTTGACAGGCTGGTGGAACAACAGAAGGCCATCCATGAGATTGCCTTGCTCAGGGAGATTGGGATCAGTGGCCCCCTGAACAGAGCCAAGTGGGGTACCATCTCTCAGATCTTGGTGGTCCTCAAGCCATTCCTTGAGGCCACCAAGACCCTCAGCACTGCTGATGCCCTCCTTAGCCAGGTGATCCCCATAATGAAGGAACTTCAGAGCCAAATGGAGAGTTTCCAGGGGATCAATGTTCCTGGCTTGGGCAAGTCAGTGTCACCAGACATACAGGCACTGGTAAGGTGGCTGAAGGAGGGTATCAGGAAATGGCTTGATCCCTTGTGGTCCAGTATGGTCCACGTGCTGGCTTCCAAGTGTGACCCAATGATGGGCAGTGTATGCAGCAGCCAAACCCTGAATCAGTGGATGGGGGTGCTGGAGAAGGGAGTCAAGGAGGCAGAATGGCGGAGGTGGGGGGACATGGAAGAGGCGGATATACTGTCCCATGCTAGCACACCATCCATGAGCCAGTCTCCTCCTCCACGACAGGTGCTGCCAATGTGGACCAAGGGCATGGCTTCCATGGTGCGATCCAGAGGCACCAGACCCCACCATCAGGCAGGTAGTGCTGAGGCCTTGGTGGCTGCCTATCTCACCGAGGATGTGGAGCCGCTGCTGTGTGACCCCTTGGCCTACTGCACAAGCGGCAGCCAGATGTGGCCAGATCTGGTTACGGTTGCCCATAAGCACTTGTCCTGTCCACCAACCAGTGTTCTGAGTGAGAGAGTGTTCAGCACTGCTGGGGATGTAGTGACACCCCACTGCACCTGCTTAGATCCTGGTTTGGTGGAGCAGCTGGTGTTCCTGAAGGTGAACCTCCCACTGTTGGGGTTCCCCAAGCTCCAGGTGCAGATGGAGTGAATGCCACCCACCTCACTCCATCCACACCTACTTCCTTTTTTCATTTTTAAAAAGCCAGTTAATGCCCTGCTCTCTGAGCTGGTGGGGGCACGCACTGCATCACCAGCCAGCAGGGGAAGAACATGTCCTTGCTGAGCTCCCATGCCAGGACAAACTTGGAGATTTGAGCTGGGGCTGTGGGGAAGGAGAAGGCCCCAGGTCCTAGGCATGACTACTAAAACTGCACTCTGCCAGGGTCAGGGAGGCCTAGTGGGACTGCTGGGGGTACAGCAGCCCCGTAAATGCCAGAATCAACGATCCCCCTGGTGAAAGGTGGGTAGGAGGCACCATTACCTCCAGCTACCACATGCATGCACACAGTTCTGACTGGGGAAAGCCCAGACCCATCATGTCTTTGACAGGCCTGAGGCTTAGTGGTTGCAGTGGAGTTGTAAGGCTCCAGGTGAGCTCAGCTCAGCTGCTTATGATGCCAGCTTTCAGGTTGAAAAAACCTTTGTCAGGCTGAGCAACCACCTGCAGTTGGTGTGTCTATGTGCTGTTCCTGGATGGAAGGAATAGTAAAGAAGCGAGAGGCTGGCCTGGCATGCAATGCAGGCAAGAAAGCCAGTCAATGAAAATGGAAATGGAGACATCAGGGGGTGAGGGACAGGCTGGGGGGGGGGGGAAGGGGAATGTAGCAGAGCAGGTAAAAGTGCAGAGGTACCTGGGGAGTCAGATGTAAGACAGGTTGTAGTGTGTCAGAATTTCAGTGTCAAGAGTCAGTGTTGTGAGGAATCTGCCTCCACAGGTAGTTGGGTACTGTTGTCTTTGATAGATTCTGGTGTGCAGTTTGTGGGGGTACTGGAGATAGTTGATAGGTTTTGTGTTCTGAGCTGTAGGAAGTTGGCTTCAGTTCTGGTGATGAGGTTAACTGTTTGTTTGGATTTACAAACCACTTTTCAGAGCTGGGCCTATGAACTTCACTTCATCAGCCTCCTAGGTAGTAGGTACATGGACTCAATGTAGACAGTGGAATTCTGACACACTGAAACCTGCAGGACATCTGACTCCCCAGGTACTTCTGAACTTTTACCCATGCTGCTATATCCCTACACCTGTCTCCTTGAAAGCTGGCAGGCTTCATGGCCTCAGAAGGGGCTGGCATGCCTGCATTTTTCACTCCCCTGTGCCTTCACACGTACAAGTGACACGTTTTGCTTTCAAGACTTTGAGGTGCAGTTTTCCAGAAACCCCTGCTCCTATCTCCTTGAAACTTGGCAGGATTTGTGGCCTCATAAGGGGCTACTATCCCTGCAAGGTTCATCAGAATCAGGCAAGAAATGACAAAGTTATAGGTAGTTTCATATTTCCCCATTATAGCCTATGGGCGAAATGTCGAAACAGCATCAGTTTCAATTAAACGAAACAGAACAGCAGTTTTAAAATGAAACTCTGTTCTGTTGAGCTGTCAAAAGAGAAGTCACAACAGAACAGTGCTGTTTCACACAGCCCTACTACACAACAGATATACTCTGCACTCCTTCCTGTGCTCTCCTATAGCATGAGGCATACTTCTACCCTTATTTTGGGAAGGCTAGAACTGTCTAGAGAAGAGGTTCCCAAACTTTTTCTTATTGCTTACCCCCTTCCAGATTTACCAGCTGCCCACATACCCCTACCAAGATACAGTTTATATTTTAACCCCTTAACTGTCAATTATTATTATAATGAAACCTAAATCTGCCATAATACAATTTCTCCTGTGCACCCCCCCAGAGGTGTCTTGCGTACCCCTAGGGGTACATGTACCACAATTTGGGAACCCCTGGTCTAGAGCACTAGTAAAGAGCACTGTTTTTCTTCATAAGCTAAAACATGGCTGCCTCCATGATTCCTAAAGTTACCCATGCATTATATGTAGAACCTAGGCACCAAACTCAGGGGTATGGATTTGCCTAGATACCAGAAGACAATGAACTACAGAGACCAAGACCCCTTTCGTTCATTTAGCCCCCTAGTGATTTTGTAAGCATACATAATACTTTAATATAGTTAGTAACTTTAGTCTACTACTTTAATACCCTATCCTCGTTAAATAATTCCTGGACCATCAGAGCTACAACTTCACTCCAGCACTGTCACATGTTCTTATATGATATTCTGTGTCCACAAGCTCTTTCCAGATCTCATTTGTCCTTTGTATTATGCACATTTTCCTGAGTGTTAACTGTTAATGGAAATGTTAATGGAAATGACTCAGGTGCTTGAAAATAAACTACCTACCACCTATTAGCACAGAAGATGGTTTCTAGGTTTAGATAACTTGTGAAATATATTAAGAGTGCTGCTATTTTCTTAACTAGGCAGAAAGTGCTGACTTTGTGAGTGCTAAGAGAAAAAGCAAAGATATAACTTGACCAATTTATTTATCAGAACCTGAATACTTTCAGATGATATATATATGCAGAGATTTATTAATACAGAATACTTAACTTTTAATGTAAGTTTCATGTTGTATCACTGTGCTTTTTAAATGAATTCTTATATAAAGTATAAGGTTAATCCCAGAGGTAGACCTCCTGTTTTATCTCTCTGTGTTCTTCTATTATTCATATCACCGTATTGAGGTTGAATTTGAAACCAGGCCCTAACCATGCAAGACTCTGTATGCTCTTCTAAGAAAACTAAAACCTTCCAATCTCTCAAATACAAGTAACTTTAAAAAAAATGCTCTGTGCTAAATTCTGCTCTCTGTCTCAGTGAAAACTTCGAAGATTTGAGTGTTAACTTGGACAAAACTTGTCCCACTGTTTTTAAAAAGTATTTGAAAAGTTTGCTTTTTCATTATTTTTCTTGTCATATGTTTAAACCACAGTAAGATACAGACACACAGGCCGTGCCCACATTAGATGCTGACTGAGCAGTTGTTATTGTACAGTCATTTAGTACTTGTGTACACAAAGTTGTATACACAGTACTAAACATGTCGGGAAACTGGTACACACAAGTACTAAATGACTGTGCAGTAACTGGCATTACTGCACGGTAATGTCCCCAAATGGCTTTTTGGTGATGCTGACTGCACAGTAGCTCGTTGCTACTGCACAGTACTGTCACATGACATTTCAAGCCATGCGACACTACTGTGCGGTAGTAACGAGCTACTGTGCAGTCACTATCTTGTGTAGATGCAGCCACAGTTTTTTATAATCTAATGTTTGCATGTTTTACTATGTACTTAATGTCATTATCTGAGGTAATACGGCATCGTAAATCATGGTGCCATGATGACAAGCTATCTTTGAAACATGTATGGGAAAAGTATGTGCATCTTCCATTATGAATATGTCCTTCCAGCCTCTACTAGCAGTGTGTTTTCTCCATTGTCATAAAGATGGACTACACAGAAGTAATCACAACTTTTTCATTTGCTGACACTTTTAATCTATCCAGTAGGTTGTTACGTTTACATTTTAATTTTAGGTTGTATACAGCAATACTTTTCCATAGTTTGGGAAGGAGGAATGATGGCTTGGCAAATCAGTTCCTGTTTTGGACTTTGGAGAGCTGCATTCCTGTAGGCTAACTCCAAAAATGTGTTACTACCACTTTAATATAATGTGGAAATACAAAATGCTTTCCCTTAGACAACATAAAGTAAGTCCTCTGTGCCTTATAAACACTCTCAATTTCATGTATTCCCATGCTTTGATGGAATTTCTTCATGTGTAACAGGTTACGAGTGACCCCTGAAAGTAGCTTTCTAACAGTGCTGAGCTTAATTTTTGCTTCCCTTGCTGAACTTTTAAAACTGTTGTCTATGCTCTATTTAATTTGAAACTGCCTCTTAGACCGCTGTGTTCATTTAGGCTGGTAGTTAGTAAACTTACAGCCTCAATAAACAGAGTAGAGTTAATCAGTCTATTCATTATTAATAGAGCTGCCTGAAATCTTGAATTCTGATTTCATAGGACACTCCAGAATTAAAAAAAAAAAATCCAAAATGGAATGGATAAAATCCAATATAAAATATCCTCCAGAAAATCAATTTAGAGTTTTTATTTAAAAAGAGTTGAAATGGCATTCTGTTTTGCTCTGAAGCTCCATGGAGCCCTCACCACTTGCCAGGTGGGTATTGGGGGACTTAGGGAGTGGCAGTTGAGGCTCTGCAGCAGTTTGCCGTCTTTCCTGGTGCTCAGAATCACTGGTTACTGAGAAGCTAGGAATCGGGTCTTCCAAGAAGTTTGGATGAGTTAACTGGCAGGAAGCCAGTCTGGTTTGTAGCAGAATTTTGTCTAAATTACTTCATTCCATGTAGACTATTTGATTTTGACAAATCACTATTTTTTGACAGAAAAGCATTCCATCCTAACATTTCTAACAAGTTCTCAATAGAGCGGCCTCTCCGGACATTCAGGTAAAAAAGCATGATAGGATATAATGCACAATCCTTACAATAATGCCTCATGCCATGCCACATGTGTATGGAAGGAAATGTGATTGTGGGATCCAGCATCAGGTCCCATCACACTTTATTCCTGGTTACGGGGAGCCCAGGATCATGATTCCGGGCTCACTTTGCAGCAGTTCTTTCAGTTCATTTTACAAGCTACATTTTATCTCTAGTCAGATTTCTCCTCTTTTGTCGCCCCCCCCCCCCCCCCCCCCAATCTTGCAACCATTAACTCCCATTCCCTCTCCCCTCTTCCCCCCACCCCGTCTTGCCACACATTTGCATGTTCACAGACCTGCATTCTGCATATTGGCTTAAGCTTCTATTCCATGGAAGAGAATACACAAACACCAGCAGGCTCTTCCTATGTCTAAAGAAGGGGATGTGTGCCTGAAAGCTTGCAAAGAACAATCTTTGCAACTATTTCTTTGGTCTAATAAAAGATAAAAGAAATAAAAGAACACCATCCTGAGGGGAACCGATGGTTCAATCTGTCGCTCTGAGCCCTGGTCATGGCAGGTCTGCTGTATGCCCGGAGTGAGTATTCAGGACATCACAGAGACCATCCCGAAAATCATCAAGTCCTCTGACTACTACACACTGGTTGTGGTCCATGTGGGGACAAATGATGCATCCAAGGGCAAGCCAGACAACATCATGGAAGACTACAAGGCCTTGGGACACCAACTCAAGAAGATGGGAGCTCAGGTGGTATTTTCCTCCACTCTCCCGGTACAGTGGACAGGGTAGTCGTCATGAGGCCTGCATTGATGTAGTTAACCAGAGGCTTTGGAGCTGGTACTATGAGGCGGGCTTCGGGTTTTTTGACAATGACCTGTATTTCTGTACGGAGGGCATGCTGGGGTGGTATGGGCTTCATCTCTCCCCTAAGGGCAAATGTATTTTTTCTTCTAGGTTGGCTGATCTCATACGGTGGACTTTAAACTAGCTTCACCGGGGGAAGGGGCCACTCCAAGTGGAGAGGATGCTTCACCAGCATGCAGGGTGACAATAGAAAGGGATGCCCAGGTAGGCAACAACGTCCTGGGAGTAGGGGGCCACAACTGTCCTGTGAGTTGGGGGGAGGTGCATGCACCCTCAGGAGGCCTCAAGTGCCTCTACACTAATGTTCATAGTATGGGGAACAAGCAGGAGAAACTGTGCCCCCTGATTACGAGTAAGAATCCAGACTTAGTAGGGCTCACAGAAACCTGGTGGGATCCCACCCATGACTGGGCGGTGGGCGTTTGGGGATACAGCCTATATAGAAGTGACAGGATAGAGAGGAAAGGGTGGGGGGGGGGTGTGCTCTATGTCAAAGAGCACCTCACAACATCAAAGATTAGCTTCAGGTTAGAGGAGGGTTGGGCGGAAACACTGTGGGTCAAACTACAAGGGGGGCATGGCGAAAGGGACCTTACAGTGGGTATCTACTATAGATCACCCAACCAGGGGGGAAGAGCTGGACTGAGACTTTTCTGGTCAGCTTATAGAAGCAGTTAGGTCAAGGGATGTTATTGTCATGGGTGACCTAAACTACCCAGACATTCGCTGGGAGGAGCAGACAGCCAGGTCTGACCGCTCGTGTAGGTTCCTGACTGTATTACAGAACCTTCACCTTATCCAGGAGGTGCACAGCCCCACTAGGGGTAACACCTTGCTGGACCTGGTCCTGGCCACTGGGGATGACCTGTGAGGGGACTGCAGGTCCTTGACCACCTGGGCAATAGTGATCATCACCTGCTGGAATTCACTATCCAGAGCAGGGTGTCCAGGGCTTACAGCAAGACTAAAGCCCTTGACTTCAGAAAGGCCAACTTCAATGAGCTTCACAGATTAGTGTGGGAGCCACTGAGGGCCCAGAAGGTAGAGGAGATGGGAGTCCATGAGGGATAGTCATACCTTAAGGGGACAATCCTCTAAGCCCAAAGGGTAACAGTCACTGAGAGAAGCAAGGCGGGTGAGAGTGCAAGGCCTGAGGACTAAAAGGGTGATATACAACCAGTGGAAGGGAGGAGCTATCACCAAGGAGGAATACTCCTCTGCCCAGGAATGTAGGAGGGCTATTAGGAAGGCCAAGGTAGAGATGGAACTCAGGCTAGCGTCCAGGATTAAGGACAACAAGAAGTCCTTTTTCAAGTACATTGGGAGCAAGAAGAGGGCACCAGGCAATGTAGGGCCCCTGCAAGACTCAAATGGTAATCTTGTGGCTAAACCAGACAAGAAAGCTGGTATTTTTAACAGTTTCTTTGCCTCTGTTTTCTTGAATAGGTATCAGGACATCCCTCCTACCAGAGGTAGGGACAATCTCCGGAATAGCTCTGTCAGGACTTCAGTCAGCACAGATGTAGTTAGGGATCTACTGGAAGGGCTGGACATTTTTAAATCTGCAGGTCCAGTTGCCTTCCACCCAAGGGTGTTGAGGGAGCTGGCAGGGGTCATCGTGGAGCCCTTGGCCCAGCTGTATGAGCATTTGTGATCGTCTGGTCAGGTGCCGGGGGATTAGAAACTAGCTAATGGGGTCCCAATTTTTAAGAAAGGGAGGAAGGAGGACTCAAGTAATTATAGGCCTATAAGCCTCACCTCGGTGCTCGGGAAGATCTTGGACAGAACCATCAAGGAGCATATCTGTGGGGAGCCAGCAGGGGAGATCATGCTCAGGGGCAATCAGCATGGGTTCATCAAGGGCAGGTCCTGCCTGTCCAACCTGATTGCCTTTTATGACCAAGTAACTAAATCCTTGGATGATGGTGTTGCCATGGACGTAGTCTTTCTAGACTTTAAGAAGGCCTTTGACACTGTCTCT
>NW_005841847.1:871898-874677 GCF_000455745.1 Alligator sinensis | reverse complement strand
GAGAGGCTGCAACTAGATTTAGACAGACTACAAAAGTGGGTAGATGAGAATAGGATGGGGTTCAACGTAGACAAATGCAGGGTGCTGCACCTTGGGAGAAGGAATCCACAGCATGCATACAGGCTGGGGAGTTCCCCTCTTGAAAGTACAGAGGCAGAAAGTGATCTTGGAGTCATTATTGACTCCAAGATGAACATGAGCTGCCAATGCCAGCCATACCTTGTCATGCATCCAAAGGTGCATCTCAAGTTGGTCCAGAGAGGTGATACTCCCCCTCTATGTGACTTTGGTCAGGCCTCAGTTGGAGTAGTGCGTCCAGTACTGGGCGCCGCACTGCAAAAGGGATGTGGCCAGCCAGGAGAGGGTTCAGAGGAGGGCCACCCGCTTGGTGCGAGGGCAGCAGGACAGGCCCTATGAGGAGAGACTGAGGGACCTAAACCTATTCAGCCTCGGGAAGAGGAAGCTGAGGGGGGACCTGGTGGCTGCCTACAAACTCATCAGGGGAGATCATCAGCAAATGGGAAGAGCCCTATTCTCCCCAGCACTGCCTGGGGTGACGAGGAACAATGGTAATAAGCTGATGGAGAATAGGTTTAGGTTAGAGATCAGGAGGCAATATTTTACAGTTAGGGTGGCCAGAATCTGGAACCAACTGCCTAGGGAAGTGGTCCTCGCCCCTACCTTGGGCAAATTCATAAAGAGGTTAAATGATAACCTGTCTGGGGTCTTGTGAACCCAGCATTCATTCCTGCCTGTGGCAGGGGGGCACGCTAGATGATCTGATCAGGTCCCTCCTGACCCTAGCTACTATGAAACTATGAAACACTGTTTGCCTGTTATTTTTCAGTATTCTCCGAACAGCTTAGATGAATAATTTTCAACATCCAGGTTTTTATATTTATTATTCCATTATTATTTCATTATGCGTTATTTGCATTATATAATCGACCACAGAAGCTATGTCTTATTCTTTCTGACCCCTTACTGAATGTGTAATGCTTTCTAAACAGGAGAATAACAATATTAGAAAAACAACTATTCAAAAACCCCTTGGTTTCCTTGGAATCCCTAAGGATCCAAGAGGTTTAATTAACTATCTATGAGACACAGCCTGCTCTGTCTTCTTATACAAGATGGGAATGGAACATAAAACTGTACTTACTCCATGGTTTACTCCTGCTTAGATTTTGCCTTAATTCAAAGAAGAGTAGCAGGTACTTTTACTCCCACCCTGCAAACAACTATGAAGTGGCTAGACAGAGCTTCTTGGTACCCTAGCACTCTATGAACACAACTGCATTTACCAGTCAGCTATGCAGGCAGGAGAAAACTACTCCATGAAAAAGTATTAAGATGCTTATTCCTCTTGCAAAAGTGGGATAACAAAGGAACTGTAACCCACTGAATCATTGTTCTTTATTTCCGGGATCATGCAACTTTCTGCTACCTTTTACTTGGCCCAGGTTGTATCTAATACATGGTTTCTTAAACCTCATAGATCCTAGGAATTCCAAGGAAACCATTGCTATCTGCACAAAGGCTCTCTGGTTCAGTGCTGAATGTTACGCACACTGGGCACATCTACACGTTCATTAATGCACCTTTGCTACTGTGCATTAAGTTTAGTACCTCTAATATGAGGTACTAAATAAAGGTGCAGTAGCTGTGCTAATGCACAGTAGCAAAGGCAAACTTTTTTTGTGATGCTAAATGCTCAGTAGACTAATTCTACTGTGCATTAGGGCACTAGCACAGTTTTTGCCATGCTGCGCTAATGCTTAGTAGAATGGCCCACTGCACATTAAGGCATCTTGTGTAAACACACCCACTTCCAACCTTCCTATTTGTTTCTTGTCATCACAGTTAGAGCCAGAATATCACCAACCCTACCCCCACTGAAAAATGATCCCAGTCAAGGGAATTCCCCCCTTAAAAGAAGGGCCTGGAATAATTTAATTTAGCATTAACTGCTCATTAGCTTTTCTAATAGTATCCAAAAGAAGCTGCCAGGGAGAAGGTTCTCACACCAATACTAGTGAGACTGCATGAAGGGCCTTGAAAAAGTTGAAACTATATAAAAAAATACACTTCATAGGAGGCACTGGAAAGAAAGAATTATTACAAGATGACATCACAGAAGCAAAGAAAGTAATTATGATGGTGAATTGGCACACCACTTCATCTTTGCCATGTTTACAGAAAGATGAAAATAATCAACTATGAAAGGATGTACACATGAGAGAATATTGCTTCTTAACTAACATGGGCTTAAATGCCAACAATATCTGTATATAAGGTTACAATATGATGCATTCCTTTTTACAACCAATCTGTGACAAATGGCAATGACTTCCCCAGGTTGGCTATACCATGTATAAGGCAGCATTGACTGCCCCCTTCTTCTCTTTATTGCAAAGCAAAATGTGTAACTGACATTCTAGGATAATGCATAAGAAAAGGTGAACTGTAATATTGATTCTTCAGGTTTCCTTGCCTCTATAAAGGCTAATGAGCCAAATTCATCAAATACATAACTAGCTGACTAACAGCGTCAAACAAAACTTCCATTCTATTGTGTAACAGGACCTGGAGTTTTAATGACAACATCTAGTGGTAATTACTCTCCTCTAAACTTACTCTACACAGTTACCAGATTTCTCTGTTTATTATACAACAGAAGATACATAACTATGTGAACTATTCATAGATTCATAGATGTTAGGGTCGGAAGGGACCTCAATAGATCATCGAGTCCGACCCCCTGCATAAGCAGGAAAGA
>NW_005841847.1:850167-870586 GCF_000455745.1 Alligator sinensis | reverse complement strand
CTTGCTGCTGCCTCTCTACGACCCCAGTGAGAGACTTGTCGTGCCCCTCACTTAGGAACACTGAGGCAAAGAACTCGTTGAGGAGTTCAGCCTTGTCCCCTCTGTCCGCCACCAATTGTTTCTGCTCATTTAGCAGGGGTCCTATTCCTCCCTGGGCCTTCCTTTTACTCCCAATATATCTAAAAAACAATTTCTTGTTGTCTTTTACTTGGGTTGCCATCCTCAGCTCCATGGCAGCTTTGGCCCGTCTAACTGCCTCCCTACAAGCACAAGCAGAGGAGGTATATTCATCTTTGGTGATCTCTCCCTGTTTCCACTTTTTATGTGCTCCCCTTTTGTCCCTTAGGCTGCCCTGGATTTCTCTGGTCAGCCAGGGAAGCCTCCTGGCCCCTTTCCCCCTTTTGCCTCGCTTGGGGATCGTCTTGCTTTGTGATCGAAGGATCATTTCCTTAAGGCACAGCCACCCTTCTTGGGCTCCCATCACTTCAAAACTCCTACTCTGCAGCGCGTCCTTGACTAATCGCCTGAGTTCATTGAAATCAGCTTTCCTAAAGTCTAGCACTTTCACCCTACTAGTTACCTTACCCACTCGACGTCTTATGGTGAATTCTATTATTAGGTGATCACTGACCCCCAGATGGCTACCGATCTGGAGGTCCCCTACCATGTCATCCCCCGTTGCCAATACCAGATTATAGTCTGTAAATGATACTTGTATTGAAACACCAATGCAATTGATACTGAGGTGTTATCATGAATACAGAAATTAAAATAGAGCAGTCAAAAGACTAATAGAAGTCAAAATGGTGATGGGGCGCTTTAACTAAAGGAATGCTAAATATACATGATGCTAAAGTCGATTAATCAAGTTTGCTCCAACACATTCTAATTAGGACACATTAGAGGAGGCATCAGGCACATGTATAAGTGCCCTATATTTCTAATGCATTATCTAATTTATATCTAAATATCTGTAGTCCCAAACGAGTGATAAAGAATTCTGATTACATTAACTCTAGCTCCACTATATGGGAGCTCAGTTCTGGAAAGCAGCAGTTCTGAAAACCCTGAGTTTCTGCAGGGTTAGAGTATCAGTGATTTAATGATTCCAAATGCGTTCAAAGACAGCAGCTATCAGGTATGAGGAACATATGCGATTCCATAGTGGGCCACACCAATGGTCCATCTAGGTCAGGATGCTGTCTTGGACAGCAGCTAATTTTCAGATGCCCTGACACATACTGAGTTAGGCACACAGCCTTCCTACAGAAAGCAATGTATTTATTTAGCATACAGTTTCAGCATATTGTTTTAGCCATCTTAAGGTGATGTCATCACCAGTGTAAAGAGCTTGAAGGCCACAGGAAGTAATGGGATGGACTTGCCCCACTGTTGCCAAAACCTAAATCCCACTTACTCTGGTTCTATTCCACATGTTCCAAAGCTGGCCCGGAGGTGATGTGAACACTCCAAGGATGCTCAATGCTACTCTTCTTGAGCACACTAGAGATAGAGCTCTTGAGAATGGCAGTAGAGGAAGAAACCTGGAGTATCCTCACCACCTCACTTCCAGGTTTGGAACACGCAGAGTGGAAGAGGACAGAAAGCAAGTGGGTAGGGCTTGGCTTTTGGCAGCAACCTCAAAAGTAGTGGAGAAACAGTGCAGATTTGTCCTTAGGTGTCTAAGCATGAGATTCAGAGGACAGAGTGGGGAATTACTTGAGGTGGGTCGTGGGAAACAGAAAGTGTGTGTGTGTTTTGAGGGATTTAGTTACACATCTTTGAGATTTATGAATCCTCTCCTGTAGATATTTAAGTAGCCTGTTCTCACAAGAATAGTAGGGGCTGTGGCATCTCTTTAGTGGTTAGGGAGACATTAAAACAATCTTTTCACCTACCTAAGGGAAATTAATCTGCATCTCCCAGCTGAACACTGTAAGCACCAGGATATGCTGGGTTGTAGTTTTGTCAACCCTATTAGCTAAGGCATGTGACAATTAAAAATGCATTGGGCCAAAAAGAGAGCAAGCAGGATTCTCGAGCCTTGTGGTTAAGGCACTCAACTGAGAGAAAGGAGTCCTAAATTCCTGTCCCTGTACCAATTGATATTTCACTACTTTATAGCAAGTATTCATTTGAACAGGGTGAGTGTCCTAACAACTAGCTTTAGAGTAATGGTCTCTCTCTCTCTGCCTAATGACTATTTAAGTAGTCTAACAACAACCCATACAGCCTTGATCAATAATTCCCATACAAACTCCCCAAACACCTGACTGAACTACAGTGTATCTTTTAGACTGACTTGTGATCCCAATTCAAAGACTGTAAGTGATGCTAAATCCACTGTTTTCCAGGTAATCTATTAATTAAATTCTATGATATAAATGTTACTTCCAATTTGTATGGTCTAGCTTCAACTTCCAGCCTTTTGGCTATTGTTTGGCTATTTATTAAAGAACTCTTGTCTGTCTTATCTTTTAGGCACACAGATATTTACAGAAATTGAGTTTGTTTAGGCACTCACTTTAACAAACATTTTCTCAAGCTCAAATCATTTCTGTGGATCTTCTCTGAATCTTCTTCAATAGTTCAGCATCCTTATTAAAATGTAGATGCCAAAGTGTAATCACAACATTCTGGTAATGATTTATCCAACATTATAAATAGCAATAATATTGACTTGATGTCCTATTTATGTATCTAAGGACCACCTTATGATACAATTTAAATGAGTTACTAGTACAATGCTATGTTGATAATCCATCATGACCCCAAATTTGATGCGCTTCCAGGTCTGCTATGGAGAAAGATTTTTCTTTGGTAATTAGTTCGGTGCAAAAGTGACATTCTCAATCTTACCATCTCCAATCCTTCAGAATTTAAATCTCTCAGAGACTGTCAGGCAGCAGAAGTAAAGGTAATATAGGGAGAGGGCTATAGCTGGAAGGCTTGGTAACCCAAGCAGACTGCCTCAGGAAATGGGTGTAGGTGATGCTTCTTGACAGCTTGGTTGGCTTTTCTTTGCAAAGCCAAATTAGTTTGTGATGAATAAGGGAAAGAAATCCTTTGTACTTAATTGGAAAATCTGAAAGATGGTCAGTGTCTGAAAGATTATGGTAATGAATGTGTGGGTGTAGCTTGGAGCTTTGATAATTCATGTTTGTTCTTCAACCCTTCTCTCCCAGATAAAAGGTGATAGACCAGAAGGACGAACATTTTAAAACAGATTAACTGTTGAATGTTTTTCTTTGAAATGTCAGTAACTAAGTCATCCAAATAATGTCAGGGAAAATCCAACTTTCCTCTGATCAATAACTGCAGTTAATTCAGACACTACATTCATTCCATGCGTTGTGGAACAGAAGAAAGTTATTGCTATGAAAAACTTAGCACTGCTCATGATATAAAGTTAGAACTGGTACTTGGAAAATATACACTTGGAAAACTTGCAAGTTACATTGCTTAGTTTAGGATATTAACATTTTGCTGCGACTGTATAGATTTTAAATGTTTTATGACAGAATGAATGCATTTAGTCATTTCCAGTGTGTGATGGTGTATACTTACAATGATACAATGGTGTATGAACTCTTTTTCTTTTCTAATGAGAATTATGAAAATTTCAAACAGCATTTCTCTGTTGTGGGAATTACTTAACAACAAGAAGATATTATGTCCATTACCTGGGTATTATTGGATTTAGGTCAGCATTGATGTGCTTTTTGTGTTGACTTTCATTCTATTTCTTCTACTTTATGTGCTATTTAATTTTAACGTTTCATCAACAAGAGTTATGTTTCTTTTATTGGTCTCCTTCAGCCTTGTTTAGGTACTTAATTAGCCATTATACATGTTTGACTTAGACAGACTACAAGATGGCACTGTAAGGAAGAGCTATTCTGATAGCAAGTCAAGTTATGATAATAAGAGTGCAACATATTGAAAAAACTTTAGGAAGAATGTCAATGACTCATCATATAAATTATGTAATACTTAGAGTCAAAATATGTCATGACTTTGTCCAGAAGCACTAGTTTTCGATATGCTGTATGTGTCAAGTTAAATCCATTATAAGAACACCAGATACTTTACATGCATGTGCTTTGGCACCCATTTATTTTTATGGAATGTCCATTCCAACACTTGTATCCTCAATGAAAAATATAAGTCTACAGTTATACCCTGCTACTGCATATACTGTCGAAACGCAGCCCTGGATGAACACATTTGCTGGATGCACAGAGTAAGCAATGATCTAGCACAGAAATTAACAGACTGAGTGTAGGCTTTTGGATTTTGAATGAAGTGTTTAGATACCGTTAGTTTGAAGTAAAGAATTTATGACAGCACAGACCAGTTTGATGAGTCTAGTTCTACAAAAATAGTTAGATGTTTGTCATCTGAGTGAAGACATGCCAGTCTGGGTAGCTTGAAATACTGGCATCTGGTAGCAATATGTAGTTTATCAAGCACCTTGAAACAAAAGCACTTGCTAGCAGAAACTTAAGGTGAGGATTCAGACGCACAAAAGTGAGGAGAAATTTAGAAGCAAGGGTGGGTCCCTGTTCTTCAGGGTTCTCATTAGAGGATAAATACCTCTAACCATAGCCATTCATTCCTAGTTCAGCCTACCTCATTAGTGTTCATATTCTGCTATGTTCAAAGTCAGCCCTGATCATTGAAATGTACCAGCCACCTGCAAGTTTCCTGGTGGAGCCAGAATTGTGGGCAACTGGCCCTATCGCATTTTGTTTCAGGAAGAACTTGCTTCTCCAGGAATTTGTAGTTTGATGACAATGAATCTAACCCAAAACATTAAAACAGTGCAATACCATTCACTCCCCAACCTAGCTACCCAATAGCATTCCCCCTAAGCAATCAAAGATATAGCAGTATTTTTATTTACAAAATAAAAAAAATGCAAAAAGGGAAAGTTACACTCTTCTGTTTTATTGATTCATGAAGCTATGTAGGTGAAATGAACTTGACTCGTGCTGAGGAATTTAATGTTAGATGCCACATTTCCTCCCATTTCCTCTCTTCTATTTTCCTTTGATATGTTATAAATAGAAAATAAAGACAAGTGCCACTTTAAAGCCAGTAATTGTTTCTTAATGGCAGGCCCTCTGTCAAATTAGCTTCAGCACCCATCTAAACGAAAACTTTGATGTGATTTGCCCAACTATTAAGGCTATTAGTTGAAACTTGAAATTGATTTATTTTGCACATCGCATTAACCTTCTCCTGCACATTCGTCAGTTTCTTATGCAGGACAAAGTCAATTCAACTTGATGTTTAAACATTTTAAAACACCGAGTGCAAAAGTCAGCTTGTTTTAAGCTACATATCACTGTAATAACAAGAGTGACTAGGAGTGCCCAAGAATCTTCATTACTAGCAGCTAAATGTTTTTTTTGTAATACAGTCTTATTGGAAAATTAATTTGATGACATTATACAGGAGCCATAATTAGTAACAAGCAGGCTTTATAAGGCAGGTTTGTGGAATCAGTAACCTATACAGCAAAGAGAAAGGAAGTTTTATAATGTAATGTATTTGCAAAGCACTATAGAATAAGTTCAGCATACTTTATCAAAAACTTTATCTAAACCTATCAGCAAGTAGAGTAACCTGTTATTTCATAGATTTCATAGACATTAGGGCTGGAAGGGACCTCAGAAGTTCATCGAGTCCAGCCCCCCGCCCAAGGGGCAGGAAGTCAGCTGGGGTCACAGGATCCCAGCAAGATAAGCATCCAATTTACTCTTGAAAGTGATTTGAACCACCTCCGATGGCAGGCTATTCCAGACCTTGGGGGCTTGGACAGTAAAGAAATTCTTCCTTATGTCCAGCCTGAAACGGTCTTGCAGTAGTTTATAACCATTCAACCTCATCATCCTTTGGGGCACTCTGGTGAACAAACGTTCCCCCAGATACCGGTGGTCACCCCTGATAAACTTATAGGTAGCCATCAGATCATCCCTGAGCCTGCGCTTTTCCAGGCTAAAGAGCCCCATGGCTCTCAGCCTGTCATCGTAAGGTCTGTTTTCTGGACCTCTGATCATGCGCACGGCTCTTCTCTGGACTCTCTCAAGCTTCTCCACATCCTTTTTGAATTGTGGAGCCCAAAACTTGACGCAGTACTCCAACTGCGGCCTCACCAAGGCCGAGTACAAGGGGAGAATGACGTCCCAGGATTTGCTTGAGAAGCAAGGGGAGAATGACGTCCCAGGATTTGCTTGAAAAGCATATAGGTATGCAAGCCAGTGTTTTGGTCGCTTTACTAGCTGCAGCATTGCATTTCAGGCTCATGTTCAACTTGTGGTCAATGATGACCCCCAAGTCTCTTCCTTCCATAGTGCTAGCCAGAACAGCACTATGGTAGCACTATGCTAGAACTGCCAAGATCCTCCCAAGGTGGAGAACCTGTTATTTTTCAGTGTTAAACACCATCAGGTTCTCGTCTGCCCATTTGCTGAGCCTGCCCAGGTCAGCCTGGATCGCCCCCCTATCTTCTGGTGTGGATGCTTTGCCCCAAAGTTTGGTGTCATCAGTGAACTTGGCCAGTCCGCTTCTGACTCCAATGTCCACATCATTAATGAAGATGTTGAACAATATGGGTCCAAGGACAGAGCCTTGAGGGACCCCAATGGTCACAGGGCACCATGATGATCGACTTCCATCAATTACTACCCTCTGGGTCTGACCACGGAGCCAATTTCCCAGCCAGCGGATTGTGATGGATCCAAGGCCACAATTGGCCAGTTTTGCCAAGAGGTGATCATGGGATACCAGGTTGAAGGCTTTTTTGAAGTCAAGATATATGACATCAATCTTTTCTCCCTTGTCCAGGTGATAGGTCACCTGGTTGTAGAATGAAATGAGATTGGTCAAGCAAGACCTACCTGCAATAAACCCATGCTGGCTATCCCTCAGGATGTTGGCATTGGCCAGTCCATTAAGGATGGCCTCTTTAATAAACTTTCCTAAGATCTTCCCCGGGATAGAAGTCAGGCTGATGGGCCTAGTTTGCCGGATCCACTTTCCTCTCTCACTGTTATTATTGGCAAGGAAAAGTCATCAGTAGAAAGTGAAAGAAAAAGTAGAAATACATGCCATTATTTTATGTATGGAATTTTAATTGATGCCAATAACAGATCTGTATAAAAACATGATAAGATGTGATTGAAAACTTGATGCGTAATGAGGTTGTATATCCTAGCAAAGAAATACAGCTTGGATTTCAATATGGGATCCATATGTTCAGGTCAGTTTGTATGAATCATGAAGGCATTTCAGTATAGCACAAGTGATGTTTTAGCATGACTTCAAAAATGTATTTATGCTTTATTACAAGCATTTTGTATCATGCTATGTAAATAGCATCTCCCCTGCCTTCTGATTCTGTTTTCAAATTACATTGGGAACAATAATGGACTGATTTTATTTATCTTCCATTTTGTACATTAAGCTTTTCAGGGCCAGTTATCTCTCTCAGTAAGGCACTCAGTTTCAAAGTATTGTCCATAAGCTTTACTGTAGGAAGTACAGAACTGGAGATACGTTAGTGATGAGGACCACATACAGTCCAGAAGTAAGAGAGGGGGTTTTAGGGCTGTCAAATGATGAAGAAAAAACAATACTAATTGAGAGATTTTTTTTTAAATGTTGTGATTAATCACAATTTTAATCACACAGTTAAACAATAATAGAATTCCAATTTATTATAAATATTTTTGGATGCACACACACATACACAAACCCTAGACAGTCTCGAAGACCTGGTATATTAATCAGTGATTAATACACGTTAAAAAATTAATGCAAAATCAAGTTAATACATTAATTGCTGGCGTTAACTGAGATTAATTGACAGCCCTAGTTTTTTTTTGTTTTTTTTTTGGGGGGGGTAGTAACTCCTTTATTAGACTGACAGTATTGTTGGGAGAGATTTTTGAGCACAAGTGCCCTTCCTCAAGTGACTTGAGGAAGCTTTTCTAACATCTTTGCCATCTATACAGCTGGTCTAATAAAATATATCACCACAAAGCCATTGCTTCTTCTACATTTCCTGGACCATCATGGCTACAGTAACACTTCAAGTCTACTACATATCATCCAGACATCCATCCAACCAGCCTTCAGATTGGGATGAGTTCGAAACAAATTCTCTGTATCAAGAAATGGCAAAACCGTTTTTTTATCAAGCATTACTCACAGATGGTGTTTCCAAAGTTTCAGTCTGCTACACGTAATCCTTTATAGAAAACCAGCATCTCTCTGTCATTGTATCATTCACAATTACAAAATGTCATCTAGTTAGCACATCTTTTTTCCGCTTTCTCCTCCTTGCTGTAATCTGTGATTAACACTCAATGTTTCAAGAGAATTATCCACCCAACTCTTGCTATTTTGTTTTCATATTTTCTACTTGTTTATCTTGTTTTGTTCCTCAAATTGCTTTGTTACTTAGGGACTTAGAAAAATCTGGCGATTAGATGTTGTTTTTAAAAACAACTCTGGTAAGCTTTCTGGCACTTTGTTTGGCTGAGATAAAGAAAGAAGACAACAAAAATTTCTATCAAGTAACTCCCTGCAGGCAGATAAGCAGATATCCTTAAAAATGAATAGCATTATGAGAGTTTTATACTAAAACCTACTAGTACAGAACTCCAACAATAGAAGCACACTTTATGGCAGATCCAGATCATTTTCATAGGCACCTATATTTTGGCTTTAGCATTCCTGAAAAAATAGATGCCTTGCCCAGGAGGGATATGCAAACAAACAGAGTTGCATGTCTCCAAAAGAGTACTTACTACAGAGTACTGAGGTGCATAGGTGAGGAGGTGCCTTGAACTAATCATTAGAAAACACTAACAAAATAGAAAGCTGGGGAGAATCAGAACTCTTGACCCTCTTCTGACCTTAAGTGTACTCATCCAAGTTAGATCCACAGCACCAAAGGAAAAGCATAGACTCCATAATGGTGCTACTTAACTTTTACATGGTAGCATAGGGGTTACTCACCCAGAAATGAGAGACCTTAGGTCCAAGCCTAATAAGAGGGCTCACCATGAAGGGATTCTAGAACAGTACTCAAACCACTAGGGTACAGAATGGGGGGCCAGGGATATTTCTGTTTTTAACCAATGACTATCAACATAAAATACACGTGCACTCTTGGCAATGGTGATTGTAATCTACATGTCCTTATGCTCAGAGTGTGCCTTCATTACTTGGCCACAGAGTCCTACTCTCACTTCCTTGCTCTTCTTCTGGCTCTAGGAATCCTGCATTCTTCTCTGCCAAGTTGGCCAATGTCAACAGGCAGGGTGGAAAGTATTCCTCAACCAGATTTCTGTCCAGCCTTTTGGTTAAGGTACCCTCTTGAAAAATATGACATGTAGATCTCAGTCTCTTCAAAATAGGGAAGGCCTAGAATCCGGGCCTTTTATTTCTTGGGTGAGTACTCTAACTACTAGGCTATTGTGCTACAAGTGGGCAACATCACCAACTGCCACATTTTATGGCAACTGTGGCTGCTGCCCTTATGTGGTAACCTCAGGGCCTTGTTACACTATACATTGAGCCATACAAATGTTGATCAGTGTTAATACTAGCTTGGAGTTGGGACCAGTCAAACCCTTAGTCTAGAAACCTTCTCTGACTGTCCACAACCTACACAGCTGTGACTTGCCACCAGAGGCCTAGTGAGCAGGGGCAGCACTAGGAGCAGTAGCTGTGAGTTGTTGCTACAAGGCTGGTGAGCCAGAACAAGCTTCTATCCCTGCTCTGTGGGCAGGTGTGTGAGATCCTGGGATACTGGAGGACTTCAACTTGGGCAGCTCATCTGTGGGGAATGCCAGACCTTAATGGAACAGGAGCTGGGTAGTGCAGATCAATGCCCTGGAGTGGCATAACTTTGAGCCATATAACAAGTGCTTAACACCACTTTAAGGTGTCCAGGAGTTAAGAGCTCCAGGAGTCACTCAAAATTACTGTGTAACAAGACCCTCAGTGCTGTCAGTGTGAATTGATATACTGTGCTGGCACTTAATGAATCAGTCTTCTCTGGGGATTTAAAGCTAAGCTATCTATAACCCAGTTTTGAGTCTAAATCTGTGTGACCTTAGATATGAGTTTGATGCCTAGCTATTCAAATCATATCACTTCTGAGCATTCGTTGAAGCTTGAGTCTAGGTGCCTAGGGATCTTTTCAGGCCAAAACAGTCTCATTTAAATGAGTTGAAGCACCCAAGTTTTGCTGCTTCTAGATCACTTTTGTGATCTAAGAGCATCTGGTCTGGAACAGTTTTATGTCCTTCATATCTTAAATCCTGTTTAGGAGTCTAGCTTACCAAGATGGATCTTGGCCTTTTTTCCCCCACTTTTTTCTCAATATAGGCTTACTATGAAAGGAAAATTATTATCAATTTCTATAGGGTTAGAAGCTAGAGTACTGTGCTGGATTAAAATCCTGATTTAGATAATCATTTTATAAAATGTTAAACTAAATTTTGCAAATAAGTCAAAAGGAATGTGTGTTGGAGACCACTCCGAGAGCAAGGAAGGTAAAAGAAGCTGTACACAGTGGGCATGTCTGCATTGCACAGTTGGTACGGGATAGTCATTTATTACTTGCTTTAGCAGTCCCGAAGGTGCATAGGTCATTTCCAACCCTACATCGCTTTAGCGACGAGCTACGGCGACGTAACTCATTGCTATGGTGACATAGTGGCGGGATCAGCTAGTGCCCACCAATGCTACGTTACCATAGATTATCACTATGATGACATAGCATCTCACATATGTGAGATGAGTGAGTGCTGAGCCAAGGTGAAAAGGGAAGACACCAATCTTGCTAGCAGCTGCATGGCTTCTGTTGTACTTCCCTGTTAGCTAGTAGGAGAAGTTACTACCACTTTAAACAAATTGACATTGGCCTTGTTTGAACCCTCTGGATGTTTTCCACAAGTATTTGTATTCTCAACTTATCTGCTATGAATATTCCTAAGAGAACAATACTACATTTGAATGCTCAAATACTTTTGAAAATTTTACCTATCTTTCATGAACATTCATATTAGGAACCAAATTATAAGAATTAAAGTCTTCCTGTCAGGGAATGGGAATATTGCCACATGACTGAGGTGACAAAATAAATAGCACTGGTTGCATTTCAAAGAGCCATACAATCGTAAAACAACAAGAATAAATTATGTTCTGTTCCTGGGATTTCTATCAATGAAAAAAAGAACCCAATGCAATTCATTATGATTACGTAGCAAGAACATAAACAGAGCTAACCTTTTAGCATGTCTATTTTTATTGCTGGCCAACCCATTTTACATACAGTATATGTGATCTAATACTGTTGTTATGCATTACTATACTCTGGGAATGCCTCTGAAATCCGTTGTCCTAGGGTTAGTTATAATGCATAGTAAGGAACATACCTTCTCTGCATAGCCGAGAATCTAAAAAGACAAAACATAGAAAGAAAAAAAAGCAAAAAAACAAAACAAAACCCTGAAGTATTATTACTATTCCCATTTTTCAGATAGCACAGAGAAAACCTTTTGAAAAGCTGCCCACAAGGTTACCCAGGAAGTCAGAAGCAAAGCTGAGAACTGAATTCAGATCTCTTGCATCTAGTGCCCTCAGCCACTTCTCCTCTAAGGTTGTTTGATATAATTCTTTAAAAATACCTTAAGTTTTCACATATAGATAGAGGATCCTTGGCTGATACGACAACACCTGGAAGCCCATGTAAGGTTAATACATTTCTCAAATTATACTAGACTTCCTAACAGTTGTGTTATTTAAAAGAATTCCCTCTGGCTATCTTCATTATGTATCTGATGGTATGAGAAACATTTTCTTGTCTTTCCATGCAAAGTCAGTATATGCACTCTCTGGTATATGCATGCTCTTTTCCCAAAAATAGCAGGCACACATTGTACAGAGCACTCACCAGCTATATAGCCTCATTTGAATTTGGTCACCAAAAATAACTTCTGTTAACAATTTTCATGGTGACTGTTCCTTCAATTTCCATGCAGTTCTACTATCAACCTGGTTTAGAAAATGTATGGTATCATTACATGGAAACCCCAGACCTTATATCGATGCTTTGTTTTATACTTAAGCTTTTGTTTTTCAGACTTTTGCCAAACCATTTATAATCCAAAATCTTTGGGGTTGTTTTTTTTCAAAAAGGGGTCCTCAAAAAAAAAAAACACCAAACATGGGGGAGAGAGGGGGGTAGGAGCTTTTGAAGTAATTGAAAGGTCTTCCAATTTCAGACCAGAATCCTATGAAGTTTATGGACTGACCTCATATAGAAAGTCACAGAACAATTTAAATCTAGAACCGTGTTTTAATTAAAATTCAAGGAGCAGAGGTGACTGGCCATATAATCCAATCTGCCATTTGTATCAGATGGTTACCATCATAACTACAAGAAATGCATCAGAGGATAGCCTAAAATTTAGACTGAAATCCAGATTTTATAAGAATCATGGTATAAATGAACAGCTTGTTACAGTGTGAACTCCCCACCTTCTGTTTCATTTATGTTTGCCTGCTGTGTTGTTGACTTTATTGCTACAGACCATTTAGGTATAAACTATCAATAATTATTAAGCAGTTTATTAAATAAACTGAAAAAATTTAAGTTCTATGAAATTGTTAGGTAAAATTCCACAATTTTTATGTATAATTTTCAAGC
Source organism: Alligator sinensis (assembly GCF_000455745.1). Lineage (NCBI taxonomy): Eukaryota > Metazoa > Chordata > Crocodylia > Alligatoridae > Alligator > Alligator sinensis. The sequence continues at coordinate 857,853 of NW_005841847.1, read as the reverse complement.
CATCCATATCATTGATCATCCAAAATAAGTATTTCAAGTCTCATGTTTGTAAAAGTCACACTTTTTCACCTGTAATCTATCTAATTTGTTTCAATAAACTCCTGGCCTGTCAAATAAACTCTTTAATTTCTACCTGTAATGTGTATATCATTCATATAATAGATCACTCCACTTAAGTCCATTATTATGTAGTCCATTATAAGATGAAATGCTGACAGAACGCTAACTACTCCAAAGGACACCTTACAAGGAACTGTACATACTAATGGTAAGTAGAGCCAATCAAATATCAAGAATTAAATATTCGTCAGACAAAATGACTACTGTTCAATGAGCACTTATTCACCTGCAATTAAAATCAGAAAGTACTGATTTCATTTTAGCTATGAATTCATTTGCTACATAATAAGAGAAATTCCAGCAGCATAGCAGCCAAGTCTAGTGATATCTATGGCCACCAGTTTTGCCCTAAAATATTTTCTTTATGAACACATTCCTGCCAATATGCTCCTCAGAAACCTCTCTCCTTATAAAACTAGGATTAAAGTGTTAATGTAGCCATGATGGTGCAAGAGATGTATGAGACAAGGAGGGTTTTGTGATATCATTTATTGGACCAATTATTATTATTTTGTTAACAGAAGTAAGTTCATTCTGATGATTCCCCCCAAACAAGAATGTTCATGTTAAAAATGTTGGGTACAGCAGCAGTGGTGGATCCTGGGGCAGGGGGGGTGGGGAGAGAAGACGGGGTACAATACCATACAGTTGCACTCCCCTTTCATTCCTGGTCCACCCAAACTTTAAAACCAACTGCCTGGGAGGGGCAACAGCATTTCTATTCAGGCAGTGCTGAAGGAAGGGAGTCAATTGACTTCATGACTCACTATAATCTACTGATTCCTGCTAATCTCTTGACTTCCCAGATGTTAACAATCTTCTCTCCTTTTTACTGCTCTTGATGTGCCACTATTCAAACTATCCTTTCTTCTTTAATTTTGCTGTCTGTCAACTATTCCTGTCTCTCTTCTATTTCTCAGTCCTGAAGACTGTTTTTAGCTGCATCTAAAAAACTTAACTCAGGTCTGGTAACGTTAACTCAAGTGTAGAAATGACTGGTCTTGAAGTTTTGGAGGCACGGTCAAAATACTGAAGAAGACCAGATTTTGTTTTCTGAATCTGAATAAGAGGTGTGCATTTAACTATAATGCTACAGAACCAATAAAACAATATATTTAGACTATTTTTGCCCAGTTTTTAATCTTAATCTAGGAAATATATGAAATGTACATTCCAATAAAGTTATATTTATTTTTGCTTTCATCTTTAACTGAATAATGTGACTCTAGCCCCCTAGCATATCAGAAATGCTTATAGTTTCTGTTTAACTGGAAAAAAATGTGCTTGTATTATCTGAGATGATGTATAACACCATCTGAACCCCACCTTTCAAAATCCTAGATCTGACCACTTACAGCAGCACCAACACTATGACTGATCTGAGCTCAGCTGCTCTGAATTATGGCACACTGGATTTGTGGATGGCTTGTGACCAGTCTGTTGCAGCAGCTGAGAACAGTCAGAGCACAGTGGTGGTCTGGCTAGACCTGTTTCTCTAGCCATGCCCTAAATCAGTGGTTACCAACCAGTGGATCTCAATCCACTGGCAGATCTCAGAGCCTCTTATGTTAGACCTTGGAATCAATTCAAGGCTGGGGTGGGGGGCTGAGTACCCACATGCATGCCTGCATGCGCCCCAGCCCAGCAGGTCAGTCTGTGGTGGAGGGAAGGGGCCGGGGCTAGATCAAGGCCCCCGCAGTGAAGGACAGTGCCACAGAGGCAGAAGCAGGGGTAAGTTGAGTGGGGTCCCAGCTGGGTCAGAATTACCTGCTGGGCAGGCGTGCACCCAAACAATTTTTTCTCCCTCTGCCTTTATCTGCCACACCCACCCTTCCCTCCCCACAGACTAACCCTGGTGGGGGGATTGGGTGGCGGTGGTGCACAGTAGATCTTGGGTTGCTTTTAAATGCCAAAGGTGATCTCCTACTTTAAAAGGTTTTAGACCACTGCCCTAAAGCCAGGGTCTGCTAATGCAAGAAAAAAAATCATCTTATGTTTATGGTTAAGTTCCCTATGCCTTAGTTTGCAGAGAGGTGATATCATTCTGTTTCAGATTTATGTTTCATGTAGGAATCTTTTCATAACTTAATGCCAAGTGGTGGGGTTTAGAAATAAAATTACTTAATGGTTCTATGTGGAGCATAGTGAGAATGATTTTATAGCAAGTGACAGTCATGAGCAAGACAGAAGGGATTTTTTTCTGTTTTAGCAAGCTACTGTCACCAGGGAATCTCTTGTGCTATCACTCATGCATTTTTAGCATTCAGTGGCAAAGGATGTAAAGGTAAAAGCTCTCTGTGTATCAGAATGGGTACTACCAGGAACATCAATAACTGTTGAATGTGTTAAGGCAGGTCACCTGCCCATTCTTTGTTCTAAATGCTAAATAAGGTTTATATCTTATTTCTAAATGCTGGTTAATAGATTCAGTTCACATAATCACTTATACAGGCCTCTGAAAGGAAGGTATAGCATCTGCGGTTAGAGATGCTACCTCTTACTCGAGATGCCTTAGAATGGCTGATACCAGTTCTGGCATTCAGGAGGTCCATGGGGCGGGGGGAAGTGTGGGTGTTATACAGCTTCTTAGGGAATGTCAAAAGGAAACAATCTTGCTGCCAAACACTGTTGTAGCCAAAACACTATTTCCCACCCCTGTGTCTCCAAATGTTTGGAAGTACCCACATATTTGTAAACACACCTTTGTTTTAAATTGTCAGTCCTGTTATCTGATGCCATGATTATGTTGAATAAGTGGCTGTACAGGACACAAAGCAATGCAGATCTGTCTACACAGTGAAAATCCCTTGAATGAAGGGTGCATAAGGGAAAATCCACTATTGGGGTCTTATTTAAATGTCAGGTAGGCAATGCCTGTAATGAAAATTCCACCTTTGAGTGATAGAATAAGACTTGGGATAAGTATCCTCTATGACGTTTAAGAACAATTGGCTAGTAAAAAAGAGGGAAAAACTTTTTTTCATATAGACAAAGGAGATAAAATATACTAGTGTAAACATGACCTTAAATTGAAAAGCTAGAAGTTGAAAAACTCCTTTTCTCCTACCAAAGGATCCATTTTGAAACAACATGGACTTTCCTCCTAAAAATGTACTGTTTGGTATTCCCTAAGTGCCTGTGATGTCCCCTTTTCACAGGAGATGTAGCTCAGAAAAGATTTATGAAATGTGGCAGGGCAACATCAAGACCTTAGAACCATTAATTTAAAATGACTTTCCCCTTCATTCTCCTGTGTAAACTGCTGAGCAATCATGATTTCTTTTTACCTTCTGCTTTCAGTGATATAGCCTGTGTCATGCTAGGATCACAAGTCCTCTGACATTAATTATACACAACTAAGATACACTTTTTATTTTATGCCCATGGGGGAAAATTCTGTGAAGGGATGCCTGATACCCTGAACAGTCTTGCTGTTCTTACAGAATTTCATTTCAGCTGTGATTTTTTTTAAAACTGTAGTTTGAAAGTTTTCATTTTAAAACCTGTAAAGAGGTCACTGCTACATTCAAAGCTCCTTATTGTTGAATGCTCTAAAATATTGGATGATAATATAAAAAGGGAATCCCTCAGGACTGCTTGCTTCAGTGCAACTAAAGTTAGATGACATGGCAGGGATAATAATCCGATCCTAACTTAAAAACCACAGATATAATAAAATAGAAACATATAAAGAGATCTACAGTGTTAAGTCAGCTACTCTGTCTCCTACCAGTGCAGGTGTGTTACAACTGGTATACTCTGCAGTACAAATTTAACTGTATTTTTAACTATAATTTTACATCATTATGATTCACCAAAACATCAACAGCTGCAAATATAGCCATAAAGCATTTCACTGAATTAAGACCAGCTGTGTTTTATAGATGAAAACAATTATAGGGCTCAATTCTGTTTTTATCTGGATATATGCAAACACACTTTGTACCCTGTAATGTATATGCATAGATTTTGTTTGCCTTGCCAGACTCCTCCATCTCTTTCACATTTTTGTGGGGAGGGCAGAGCTGCATTCACTAGCTAGAACCAGAATGGAAGTCATGCAGAGGGGTCAGCTCACCCACAGGTACCAGGAATGGGGACAGTATATATATATATCCTTTTCCTCCTGGTTGTGACCTCTCTCACCAGGATCAGTTGCTCCCTTCATGGAATCAGAGTTGGACTGGGTTTTGTGATATTTCCGTGCATACTGTGCTAGTTACCTGGTGATTGTGGGGGGTTATTTTTTGTGGGGGAGCTTGAAAGGAATCCCTCAGCTTCCCTTACCACCAGAAGGGCTAAAATAGGCTGATTTTTTTTGCCTTCCCCATAGTAAGTCAAGGACTCATTAAGATAAGTGTAGAAGTTAGATTTAAATTGTTGCACTTTATGAGATGGCAAGTGCTCAGCATAAAACCGTAATTCCATAAGGAGCTCTGATTCCCAGTAACTGGCTATGGAAATTCACTATAGGAAGCTGAAGGAGGAACTTGGGGGCTCTTGTACAGAAAGGGAGGAATCCCTTTGTCACTTACACCTTGACGCCTCCAACAGAGGGAAGACAGTGAGGTTACAGCAATGGATTGAAATCACATTTGAAAGCGAAGGGCAGACAGCAGCCCTCCCATATAGGAACCACAAAGCAAAGAATGATGACCTGCACTGTGTGATTTACTGCAATGTTGTATTTCCAGATAAGTTAATAAAGACATGGCCTTAAACCAAATCCTTTGCATCCCTTGTATGTTTCCAAGACAATGATTTTTTTTGTTGCTTGTGTCAGTTTTATACCGAGGGAATGCAACCAATACAACTCCTATGTTTGGAGAATGAACCTTTAAACTTCAGCATGATTATGTATAAAGTAACTAGAAACAGCATATTCTTCCTATGGCCTCAGATTCTCCAAAAATATAGCTGCATAGTGAGTCTAGCACACAGAGAATGCTGCTTGCAGATGCAACAAATTAATTAACCTGACAGCTTTGAACATGGACTCCCTTCCCTGCCTCCCCCCGCCCCCCTCCTTTTTCTTTTTTTGATTGTTGAAGAACAGAACCAAGGAATACAGACCTAAAAAGAATGGCCATTGGGATATTTAGTGGCATGGAGAACCTATTTTTGAGTGGAGATTAAAAGAGCTTGACTTTAGCTTTCTATGCTTCTTCACAAGCCAGAAACAAAGTTTTGAAATGGTCTTCTAAAAACCTGAAACTGTTCAAGATGGAGTTTAACAAGTTTATGGAAGGGGCATTATAATAGGAAAAAGATGTTTTAGGTTCAATAATCAGCACATACGATAGCGGAATAACATATTTTGGATCACTGTTATGGCTGTCAGGCTTTTTACTCTCTACAGGAGATGTCTGGAAACCCTATGCTTTAGGGTCTGTTTGACACCTATATCAGAGTCATAGAAAATTAGGGTTGGAAGGGACCTCAGGAGGTCATCTAGCTCAACCCCCTGCTCAAAGCAGGACCTTTCCCAGTTACATCATCCAGCCAAAGCTTTGTTTAGCTAGGTCTTATAAACCTCTAATGGTGGAGATTCCACAATCTCTTGGGTAACCTGTTCCAGGACTTTACTGCCCTCTTCTTGAGACAGTTTTTCCTAAAATCTAATCTAAACTTCCCTTTCTGAAACTTGACACCATTGCTCCTTATTTTGACATCTGCCACCACTGAGAACAGTCTAGCTCCATCCTCTTTCGAACCAACCTACTGGTAGCTGAAGGCTGCTATTAAATCCCCCTCAGTCTTTTCTCCTCCAGACTAATTAAGCCCAGTTCCCTCAGCCTCTCCTCATAAGTCATATTCCCCAGCCCCTTCACCATTTTCATTGCCCTCTGCTGGACTCCAATTTGGCCAAAACCTTTCTGTAGTGGGAGGCCCAAAACTGGACACAGTACTCCCAATTTGGCCTCACCAGTGTCAAATAGAGAGGAATAATTGTTTCTCTTGATCTGCTGGCAACGTTCCTACTAATGCAGCCCAGTATGCTGTTCGCCTTTTTTGCAACAAAGGCACACTATTAGCTTATTATTGCCCATTATAGTCCCCTGGTCCTTTTCTGCCAACCTGCTGCTTAGCCAGTCAGTCCCTGGCCTGTACCAGTGCATGGGATTGTTCCATTCTAAGTGCAGGACTAGACCCTTGTCCTTACACTTCATGACATTTCTTTTGGTTCAATCCTCCAATTTGTCTAGGTCTCTCGGAATCCTAGCTGTACTGTCCAGAATATCTACTATTCCACCCAGCTTGATGTCATCTGCATACTGGCTGAGGGTGCACTCCATCCCATCTTCCAGATTGTTGAGCCATTGATTACTACCTTTTGAGCCTGATGATCCAGCCAATTTTCTACCCAACTTACAGTCCATTTATCCAACCCAGACTTCCTTAGCTTTCTTGCAAGAATGTTGTGGGAGACAATATCAAAAGCCTTGGTAAAGTGAAGGTATATCACATCCACTGCTCTCCCAATCAACATGAGTTTTCAAAGATAATTGCCAGCATCTCTGCAATCATACCAGCCAGCTCCCTCAGTACGCTCATGTGCAATGTGTCTAGCCCCATTGACTTGTACATGTCCAGCTTTTCTAAATAATCCCTAACTGTTCTTTTGCCATTGTTGGCAGCTCACCTCATCTCAAAACTGTGCTGCCAGGTGCACTAGTCTGGGAGCTGACCTTGCCTGTGAAGACTGAGGTAAAAAAGGTATTTCAGACTTTTCTGCATCACCTGTCACTAGGCTGCCTGCCCCATTCAGTAAGGGACCCTGATATTCTTGTATGCTTCCTTTTTGTGTTTTAGCTCATTGAAGACCTCTTATTTTGAAGAATATTAAAAATGTAATTACCTGGAGATGTTAGGACCACTGCAGATCAGTGATGGAGAAAGGAGTTTAGTCTGCCTAAAAAGAAAGTTAGCTGTTCTTCAACATTGAGTGGATCTATACCTACAGAATACAAAATAACAATAGTGAATAAACCAAACGGAGACCCGCTCAGTATTGAAGAAAAGCTGACTTACCATGTCCCTCACAGTCTGCACTCATGCTCTAGAGGTGATAATGATGTTACTAGTCCATTGCATGCTGGGAAGTCCAAAAAAGCCCAAGAAACAACTTCAGTAACCTGAAGCGGACAAAAAGGCTGACTAATCAATTGAAGAATTAAAGATTGCCATGACTTTTGTAGTAGTAAGGCCAATCAGACTGTGATTCAATAATATAGGTTGCCTGAACATAAGCACAGAGCCTGCTCCAATGTGCTGGAATGACAGCATGTCAAAGCTGACAGGATTAATCAAGTCTGCTGGAGTGTAGGACTTACCATGCTCCTGCAGCCTCCCATGCTTTAAAATGGCAGCAGGGACATGTGAACTAAAGCCTGTTGAATGAGCTTCAGTTTAAGTGCCCCCACTGCCATTTTGAAGCATAGGGATGCTGATACATGAGATGCTGCAGCGCTTTAGTTAGAATAACTCTCACAGCCACACTAGTTAAAGTTCACCCCACCCCTCCCCGCCACCACTGGAGCACGTGTAAAAGTGCCCTTAGGGTTT
>NW_005841847.1:849469-850157 GCF_000455745.1 Alligator sinensis | reverse complement strand
CTTATGTGCTTAAATGGCTGTATGTAGCCATGCAACTGCAATTTTTGGCACTTATATAGAGTTTGGGATTGTCTTTCTATTGGTGACAAAATAGGATCACTGTATGCATGTACTTGTGGGATGCAAGTTACTAGGGATCCCTCTCACATTTTAGCTTAATAGTTAGGGCACTTATCCAGGGTGAGAGACCCAAGTTCTCCCCACTTAAGCTAGTGGGGGTTTGAACTGGTGTTCAAACCTGCTCAGCAAAGTGCTATACCATTGCCTGAAGCACTCTTCATCCCACCTCTTGAAGTTGGCCCAAGATAAGAGCAAGCCAAAGAGGGGGTTGTCTACTGAGGCAGATGCTGCCCTGGAAGGGAAGGGGCCCTAGATTCTAGCGTGGCTCCCTCCTTCCAATAGGAAAGAAACTATCCCAATGTTGTCTATCCATTTTATTCAACAAATCTTAAATACAAGATGCAGTGGGCTAGCTTTAAGGGGACAGCTTGACATCATCCTGTGAAGTGCCTAGTCCATGGTCTGTTTCTTTGGTAAGAAGGAGACACAGGTTCAAGCCCTGCTCTGAGTGAAAGAGACCTAAAACCTGTGTCTCCCTGACCTGAGCAAGTTCCCATATCACTAGGCTACTGAGCTAGAATTTGGGAGGACCATTCTCTAACACTGAACATCCACTAAATGACTTTTT
>NW_005841847.1:842058-849443 GCF_000455745.1 Alligator sinensis | reverse complement strand
CCCTACAACTAAACTTTTGGGACTTGCCTGGCATTATGCACATACTTGGACCATACTATTCCCCCTGGGCATCTGCATAGCCAGAGTACAGTCTACTGCCATTTTCAGAAGGGAAGATCAGTGTGAGTATTGCTATGCTAAATCCCAACTGTACATAAGGACCAAAAACTGAAGTTCTGTGGCTATGTAAGTGCCACTTGGGTGCACGAAGAGAAAAAAGGATTTGGTCTTTAGTCTGAAAAGGATATGGGCATACAAACAAGGTACCATATGATAAGATTGTGCAAAAACTCATTGCTACTTCACAGTAATTGCATTTACACATTTTTAAACAGGACAAATAACAAATATGGATAAGCCAATTAACCAATGAAGCCATTTCCCAAAGCAAGCTGTGAATTCTCAGAAAAGCTACCCTCCAATTCAATCACAAGCATCCTACCTCACAGTAACTTATGCATATGCCCACACCTTTACTCAGCCTATAGAATTTCACTTGCAATAAGCATAGGATTTGCAGTCAGATAATATATCTATTTGGAGAATCCACAACACGATTGGGAAAGTACTCTAATGATTAACAATCTTTACAGTTAAAAAAATGTACCTTAGGGTATGACTACAAGAACAAGTTACTGAAAGGCAAGCTAAGCTATGAATTTATAGCATGTCAGCTACTCTACACTAACTTCCAAGGTGCATGCTTTTGCTCTACAGTATATACAATGTAGCTCACCTCACTTTTACTGAAACAGGCCACTTCACACTTTCCATGGAAAAACAAAATGTCTGTGGACAGTTACCAGGGAGTATAAAATACATTGTATGTTCACAGCTGAACCTGTTTCTCGGTAACTTTTTCACCTAGCCATGCTCTTATTTACAGTTTGGACTTGTAAAGCTTCTGCTTCTAAGTACTGGCTTTTTCAATGCTTTTGCTAGATCAGAGCCTATCCATTAAAAGGACACTGGTAGAGTGTGCGTATGTGTGGGCACACATGCACACGTGTATGTAGTAGGAGAATGACCCATTTCTATTCACCCTAAAACTACAGTAATTTGGCAACTGATAAAACTATAGGTCAGAATGGTATAAAATCTGAGGGATTTGCCATCATTTCCTGCCATAAATAATTCAACATGTAAAAGCTGTCTTTCATATTTTGAAACACTCAACCAACTCTTTCTTTCAATTATTTGTTATGTAGAAGAAAAAATAACACTAGTCTTTCTAACATGCTGAACATCTGGATGAAGCAGGATTTTTACACCTGGAATTGCTTCAACCTCTGCATCCTACTTAAAAACATTGATTCCTTGTACTGAAAAAGTTTGTTCTCATAAATAAGCCCATAGCTGGACCTGTTAATCTACAGATTTCTTGAATACAGATATGTGAAATGTAGTTATTAATGTATAACACTGAAAACTTTTGCTTTGGTGTCAAGAAGTAGCATCAAATACAGACTTCAGAAGAGATGAAACCAAATTATAGTAATTTCGGCTTTAATCTTTTGTAACCACGTGGATGCAAACGAAAAATCTTTTTAATATGTGAGGTGATAGGAAAACATCTTGCCTATGCTTTTTGTCTCCAAAACAGATTAGTTGTTGAACAGTTGAGGAAAGTAGAGACACAGCTACTTTCTAAAAGTTATTGTAGAAAAGTGCACTTTCAATCTACTTTAGTTTTCATAAAGATAACTTACTGTTTATACAATCTGGCTTCATGAAATGGATTTTTTAGCTTTCTAAAAATCTATTTTTTATTACATTTGCCAAATCTAACTGAGTACCCTTTCCTCAGTTATTGTAGAGTAGCTGACATGCTGTAAATTTACAGCATGTTTTCAAATATGGCTTTTGAATAGAGGTTGTAGCTCAGGTAAGGAAGAAATTGGATATTATGAGGATGAAAACTGGATGGAACACTGCTGCTTTCCACTGCCAGTACCCCTAAAGACACTGCAGCCAGCCACATGAGTTTCACTTCAGTCTGTGACATAAAAGGCAGTGTAGAGTTCCTAAGAGTATTTGAATGCTATGTATGGTTAACAGAGAAAAAGAACAGTATACCTATGTTTCAAGGGTTCTTGCCCAAAAAGGATATGAATGACATAATAGGATCAGGTTTTATTATCAATACTGTAAAGGCAGATCTTATACTTGATTTTTAAATATGCTTCACAGGCCTATGGAGTGGGGTAACCTCACTTACAAATGAGGGGAATCTTCAAGGAAAGCATCACTTCAAGGGGGATATTTTTATTTTCATTTCACACACATTTTCACTGCTTTTCGTCCTTCTTTGAATGGGTGAATAGATGGGAGTTTTTGAGCTTTCCCAAGTGGGTCTAAAAGGGATTATTCACTAGTGTTATTGAATAGCACTGCGCTCTGCTATATTAAGTACATTGTAGGAATGTAATCAAGTCTAACTGTAGTGTAATATATGGAAGGTAGAGAGGGTGACAAACAAAAACAATTCACATAATTATTTTACTTGATACAGTTACAGAGTGAGATGGACAAATTGGCTCTGTCTGGCTTTGCCTACCATTCTGGCAAGAAAATCAATTCTTATTTACTTTCATAATGCAGTTAGGTTAGAATTAAAATATGAACTTTAAAGCAGTGAATTCCACAGTGCATTCTGACCTTCTTAGAGTTAATAAGATGTAAAACATTTCTAGGGCTTATGTATTGCATACACTCAATTGTTGGCTTGGACCAAAGTTGTCTTTCTCACTCTCACTTTTCAAAAAAACCCAAACAAACCAAGTATTGTAGGAATTTTTGCCACCTTTCCCTGTCTCTTGTAGTGTATTACTACAGATGGATTGTAGGGCTGTGTGAAGCTTTAGTCGCTGATTCGATTTGGAGGAGATTTGGCCTGATTTGGTGACTGAATCTGAATCTGAGTCGAATCAGGAGACCCATTAATCAGAAACCTCTGATTCAATTCAGAGAGATTCAGAGTGATTTGATGATTTGGCCATAGACATAGATATTTTTTCTACATACTTCAAGGTACCAGGCACCGCTCATGAACGCTGAGATGGTGAGGCAGATGGAGCATCCTACAGAAGCATGGGGTGGTCCCCTGTGAGCTTGGCGGCAGACCAGGAAGTGGACCGGAAGTATTTCTGGCCCTCTTCCAGGTCCACCACAGAGCACACGGGGGTTCCCTGTGCACTCAGCACTGGACCTGGAAGTGGACCGGAAATACTTCCGGTCCTCTTCCGGGTCTGCCGCTGAGCATGTGGGGGGGGCCCCATGCTCCTGTGGGATGCTCCATCTGCCCCACCATCTCAACATTCATAAGCTGCACCTGGTACCTCAAGGTATGTAGAAAAAACATATAAAGCTGTGTCTACGGCTAAATCGCTGATACTCCGAATCAGAATAGAATCTTCAGATTCAGCCAAATTGAATCGGGACAGTGATCTGAATTGGTGAATTGGATCACTGTCCCCTGAATAGGGCCAAATCTGAATCCAAATTGAATACCACCCGCTTCAAAAACAACCTTAATGGATTGCTATAGCACTTGTCCTATAATACTGCCACAGTATTCATCGCCCACTGCAAGTGAAGAACATGACATGGGAATTGTTGCCAGCAGTAAACAGAAAAGGTGCTGCCCACCTCCTGCTTCATGGTCTGCACTAGCTGTTGATCAGTGGACAGACTGAGTTAAAAATTTTAATTTTAACATGACGGTTTTACACAGAAAATGTTCCAAGGATCTTGGTGAGCTGCTTATGACCAATATTCCATTCAGGCCTCTAGATCTGTATAACACAATCACATGTTAGGCAGAGGTTTTAGCAGCAGAGATATACAGTCTAGTATTTACTATGTGATTGGGTTCAGGAAACTTGGAATTTGAATGTTGGCTCTAACTCTGAGCCTATGCAATATAAGCAATTTATTGAAAACTCCACCTCACTTTTCCTATCAGTAATCCCAATAATCTGAAACTCCTTGTTATGTAAAAAAGACATATTGCTCAATATCTCTAAATTGCATTGAACTTTTCTTGGAGTGTTCAGAATTTCATTATTTATACTGTTTTATTCAGTGCCCCCCCTTGCCCCACCTCAGTGACAATCTGTATAATTAAGGCTGCATTGCACTTACATACTAAGTGGTATCATTGCAAAGGTAGATTGCAGGTTCAAGAATTCTGAGGACTGCCATCCTTCCTGTCTGTCCCAGAAGAGGCATAAAGCCTGATTTTACTTTTTAGAAGTTTCTACAGAAAGGCACAAAAATTGAATAGACAATACTATAAGAACATGATCACATATGTACTGCTAACACCACAATGTTGAACTAGCTAGATCAGGGGGTTACAACCTTTTTGGATCAGAGTTCCCCCGGTGGCCAGAGCAGGGGGTGGGGGGTGCCATGTGGCCAAATGCGGGCTGCGTGTAAGCTTCCCCCACCCCCCGCATCCAGCTGTGTGGGCAGTGCCTGCACAGCAGTGCAGGATGCTGCATAGTGGTGCTCTGTCCCTACCCACACGTACCCCCTAGGGCCTTCTCAAGTACCCCTGGGGATACGCATACCCCCAATTAACAACCCCTGAGCTAGGTATCGGTATAATTCCTGCTACCCCAGTTTCTGAGCATGTCAAATCAATAATTAATGTATCCTCACACATTCAGATGTACTTTCCTATATGAAAGATGAAGAACTGAGGTACAAAGAAAGGGTTGGATTCAGTCCTGAATGAGTTAAATGGTTTGCCTACGGGCAAAGGAATTCTGGGGCAGCTGGGAACCAAATTCAGATTTCCTGATTCCCAGTCAATGCTGAGCTCTCAATCCTCTGCACCAGGTGAATTACCGGGGGATCACTTGGATTTAAAATATAAACAGAAATGCTAATACTTCCAAACAGGAGGTGCTATATAACTTTTGGATACTATTGCTGTTCTGTTACTAACGCCAGTGCACTACTATTTGCTCATCATAACCTGAAGGAGATCCAACTTATAAGTCAGATATCCTTCACCAGAAAAAGAAAAATGGGCTATTTTTATTTTAATTTACATGTTAGTTTTAATGAATTCCTGCCTGACTTCTTGGTTATTGTTCAGGCAGGTATTAAGACTCTAACAATTGTCAACATTTGCATTAATTGGCATTTATATTACAGTTAAATGCAGATGGCAAATGCCTGCAGGCTACTTTGCTTATCTACATGTCATTCCTCCACTGCTGTATAAATTACAGCTTCCAAACATTTGGAGAAATAAAACATTGAAGCATACCATCTAAATGTAGGGCAATTACTGCCCTGTGAAACAAGTTTATTTCAATAGGACAACAATTACACATATACCAATGCCTCAGAATGTTATTCATCAGCAGTTTTATGGAAGGAGGGCTTAAACAAGTTTTCACAGGCAGTTTCTATAGGCTACTATCCATGTTATATATTAATCAGAATCTCCAATTGGCTATGTCATCAAAAAAGGTCAAGAACTGGATTAGGTCAAAACTAAACAAGACTGGATGACTTTCTAAAATACATGTTCCCACTCAATCTGAAGTTATGGGTTTGATGCAGGAATTAGTGTGTGAAATTCTATGATCTATGTTACTCAGACAGTCAGAATAAGTAGCATGTCTGGCTTTAAAATCTATAAACTATACTCATCACTAAATGGGGGTAGTATGTGCTGCTCCTGAGATTAAAATAAACTTTGGGTTCCAGCGGGGTCTTCTACCAGTGCTTAAAATACACTTCATTTTTTGTTTCAAAATGTTAAAAAATATCAGCTACCTACTTCAGAACTGTAGATACCCTTATGCTCATTACATTTCATACCTGCATATCTAAGCAACACATGTGGCCATCCACAACATTTAAAAGTGGGCAAATTCAATCTGTCGGGCTCTCAGCCCTGACATCTCCCTATCACGTGCATGGCAGCTAACTTGCAATACATTAGCCTTTGTATCATGGGAGAACATGAATGATTCAGATAGAACGCTTATATTGCAAAAGCTCTGATATAAAGTCCCTAAAAATGTGGCCACAGCTACTTCAGTATGCTGCTAAAGGCAGTTACATATTGCTAGTAGATGCCACTGCTCATATGCTTGTCTCGTGTAAGCAGCCTCAGGAGGCAAGTCAGCACTGACAAGAATAAATGCTTCAGGCATCTTGCCAATCTCCCTTTGTCACTCACAGACATTTTACTTGTGTGTTCTTTCACCTCATTCAGATCCTTCCCCAAACCACACCTGAAGATAAGGAAGGGACAGGAGATATGCAAGGGAGAAGAAAACCATTAAGGGAAGAATGAAATTGTCAAAATTTAGAGGTGCCTCAGAAGAACCACTCACCTTTTTATCCTCACCCTTAACCTTCTCCTTTTGACTTTCATCACTGGTTTGTGATCCTTACCCTTTGATCAGGTTCAATTTAGATTCCAGGCTCCTTGGGAGCCTATTAAATGACTACTACATTTCTGGGCACCTGAAAAATAACACACTTCTTTTACTATGTCTTTAGAAGCTAAACAAAATAAAAAGCTTTTCAAAAAGATTTTTGGGTGCAGTATTTTAATCACAGTGTCTCATTGGTACACTAGTCCAGGCCTGCTGTAGATTCGTTATCAAGAATGTTGTGATTGTTGTTGTTACAGGAATATCTGGAGGCCCTGACTGAGACTGGCGCTCCATTCATTGCTATGGCCAGAAAAGTGTATGGACCAGCTGTATCTTTGACATTCAAATGTACTTTGCGGTCTAAAACATTTATTCTTCGCCTCAGTAACTCAGGTTTTAACTATAATTTCTCTAAATCCCTAATTAATTAGTTAAGTTCCCCCTCCAGGCTTCAACTCAGCAAAGCATTTAAGCACATGCTTAAGTGCTCTGCTGAAAAGGTAGTGACCTTAGTGTACATTTAAAGCTAAGCCTAAAGCTTAAAAGCTTTACTGAGCCATGGCCTAATTCCCTGTGTTTCTACAGGGCACAGACTAGGTCCCTTACACTGAACTGATTTCTAGACTTTGCTATAATATGAATAATGTTGCATATAATGTTACATTAAGGGTATCTAAGAATAAAACAAAATGACAATTTATGCAATATATTTGAAACTGAATAGAGCAGTACTTCATGTCACTCCTGGCTAAGGGACAGACATTCAAAAAGCCTGAGTCTGAATTGATTCAATCTTTGCAGATGAATTTAACATGGCTAGGCTGAACCGGAGAGGGGGGCAGGGGGCACTAGAGCAGCCCTCCCTTCCCTTTCCTTCAAGAATGCTGAACTAAGCGGGGTGTGGCAGGCCCTGGCAGGACCTCTGATTAGGGAGGTCTGCCTGCACCATCCCACGCTTTTCCCCGCTCACTGCTCAAG
>NW_005841847.1:834754-841950 GCF_000455745.1 Alligator sinensis | reverse complement strand
TTTATATTACCGGCAACAACCTGACAGGTGACAAAGCCAGCAGGGATCTGATAACACTGTTTATCCCCCCATCAGCAAAACAATAGCCTCTCTCTATTAGTTCAAACTATTCTTAACAGCTTACTAGCTGACCTGCTGATTAGCTCCAAAAAGCCCTAAGCAATCACTGTTTTGTCTGCCTGTCCCAGTGAAATTGGAGACACCCACACACAGATACCTCTCAACATTAGCTAGCATACAACATGCCTAGAGTCTGTCGGGGTAGGGTCTGTGCTGTGGGAGATGGGAGGAAGGGAGGGGGGTATTCCTGCTTCAGCAGTGAGCAGTGAGGGGGGTAGGGCAGGGGGAAGCCAGGCAGACCCTGCTGTGCCTGCAGTCTCTGCTGGAGCTCCAGCCAGGGAGAAGATGGGAGGGGCCAGCACAGCTCTCTGGAGCAAAGAGCCCCGCCTAGCTCAGAGAACATGCCAGGATGCTGGAGGAGTCTAGTTTATCTTAAATCAGAAAGGGGTCTGGGACAGACATTGCATAAACCAGTTTGACCCAAATCAGTTAAGTCTGATACTACATGCAACCAGGTTTATCTCAAACCTGTTTCAGCCGTTTTCAAACTGGTTGATGTGCACTGAACATTTGTTCTGTTACAGGTTTAAACCAGTTTCTGATCACTTAAACCAGTTTGTGTGTAATGTCTGTCCCTAGCCTTGAAGGCCGCTTTAGCTAGCAACACTACCCACGATCCAAATCTTCTGTTGCAATCTTATTCACCCAGGCGCTTTTAAACAACCCTCATTAACCTAGATAAAGGAAAAGGATATACTAATTATAGTAATGGTAGTGTACAATTGAGGCCTAGTATGACAAAGCCTAAATAAAATTGAAAACAACGCGAACCTCAAATACTATTTTCTGGGTAGTGTTGGATAGACCACAGGCCCTGGTACCCCTGATGCTGTCTTGTTAAGGCTTCAATAAAATCTTGGCTCAGCAAGTCTTCAGTTTCTAGCAGTCCTCCCTCCCCTTCACCTTAGCTTAACTAGGTCTTGGCTTCTAGCCAAATTTCCCGCTAGCCTTTACTTTTCTGGAAGGTGATCAGGCTTGGGGTTTAGGCTGCCAAAACAATATAATAATAATGAGCAAGGAGTTTCAAGGCTGTTGCAGATCACATTTGGAAGATGATAAATGATGGTAAGTGACATCTTCCAGGAAGATAAGAGGGTCTGGATTAGGGTACCATGCATAGTTATATGTGAAGTAACTGCTGACTTTTTTCTCCTTTCTCCTTTAATCATAAAATCCTGATTTGCTTCTATAATTATTCTATAACAAAGTTATAAAAATGCTACTGTTCTATCAAAATACTTCAGAACTACAACGCATGTTCACCTCTCTTTTGTCAGCTGATCTGATCAGTCAGCTGACAGTGATTATAGCCTGTCCAGTTATGCTCACGGTGTCATTTTATTTAGATTAACAGTACTGAGTGTTGCAAACCAAGAACAAAGCCAAACTGTGTGGCACTAGAACCTGCAAGTGGTCCATCCACTTGCAACAGAAAGGTGCCTTAACCACTAGGCAATTGGGCTAAAGGGTTGGGGAGGTAGGTTTCTCTCTTCTTTTTGGAACTTACACATGGTTACACACAGATACAAACAACCCTATTCTACCACAGAGCATATGAAGCCATAATGCAACCTTCTAAGCCCTTCTAGGTAGGGACAGACATTACACATACACTGGTTTAAATTATCAGAAACTGGTTTAAACCTGCAACAGAACAGATGTTCAGTGCACATAAGCCAGTTTGAAAATGGCTGAAACTGATTTGAGATACTACATTCAACCAGGTTTATCAGACATAACTGACTTGTTTCAAACTAATTTATGCAATGTCGGTCCCAGACCCTTTCCTGGTTTAAATTAAATCAGAGTCCCCCAACATCCCGGAATGCTCTGTGAGCTGGGCAGAGCTCTCTGCTCCAGAGAGCTGGGCTGGCCCCTCCCCTCTACTCCCTAGCTGCAGCTCCAGGAGAGACTGCAGGTACAGCAGGGTCTGCCTGGCTTCCTCCTGCTCCCACCTCCCTCTCACCACTCCTTGCTCAAGCAGAGATTTCCCCCTCCCCTCTGCCTTACAGGCATCTCTCAGCATTAGCTAGCATACCACATGCTGGCTGTAGTCTGCGCTGTGGAAGACAGGACAAAGGCATGTACAACTTTGTCAGGACTTGTATGACCTGAATTAATGTCTAAACTGAATTAATCTCTTCCCTGGTTTCTTGTTAGCTGGCTCCTGTATTCAGTAGTAGCCCTGGACTTGGACCCCTCCCCCAGTAATAGTGAGGGCCTTTAGTCTGAGTCTAAAGGCCAACTGGCATCCTTTCTTAGAGCTACAAAAGGGCCCCTGCTAAATTCCCTAAGATCAGTCACCTCAGCTTTGCTTTTCATTTAAGGGGGCCTACAGACATTTAGGGGCCCCAATCTCACAGCACTTTACACAAAGCGCCATGAGTTAGAGCGCCACCCCCTCCCCCCAATCCAATATACATTCATCTGTTGACTTGGGGGGCTGAAACTTGCTTGCATCAGCCCTGACCAGCAGGTGAGTGTGCTCCAGCAGTCTCTGAGGAGGCTTCTGAGCTGACCCTCTCCACATCCTTCTCTGCCACCCCCCCCTCCCGCCCCCCCCCCCCCCCCCAGCTACAGGGCTGCCAACAGGGGATGGAGGGGGAGGAGTAGGGAGAAGCACAGAGTTGCCAGCTGCTTTGCATGGCTGGAACTGGAGGTGGGGAGCAGTGTGAAACAGAGACTCCTCACCTTGTGGGCCCTTCTCCCTAGCTCTAGCCAGGCAAAGCAGCCAGTAGCTGCTGCTGCTGCTGCTATCAAGACGCCCAGGCAGGAGGTGGGAGAAGGGAGCTGCTTCACCTCATGATCCCAGCCCAGCTCCCTTCAATACTCCGGCCAGGGTAGCTGGGGGAGGGGAGGCCGCCAGGCAAGGGGGCTCCATTCCACCCTGCCTCCCCTCTCCAGCTCCAGCCAAGCAAAGTAGCCAGCAGCTCTGTGAGGCTCAATCCCTCTCCCTCCCCCGCTGACAGCCCAGGGGTAAGGTTGGGCTGGTGCTCACCATTGTGTTACATCATGGTTGTAGAGAGCTCTGAGTGACCTCATCATGTGAAAAATATAACTTGTGTAAGCAACCTAAAAGACTGCCTTATTTGACCTTTGCTACACCACAGACTACTGCAAACAGTTCCTGATTTGTGCATACCTACTGCTCTACTCCTGATTCCTGACTCAACCCCTGCTTATGATTGGCTCATAACCTTGAACTGTCTTCTAGCTTTCAGGCCCTAGCTCCAGACTCCTTGTCTTGATATGCCAGCTGTAGACATTAGGTACCTGACTAAGGCCCAGTGTATTCTATCTGCATTTTGTTCTCACCCTGAATTTGGCAAGTCCAACAACTAGCTTCTGACTGATCCCTGGCTTCTGACCATACACCGAGGCTCTTGCCTCTAACCACTAGGTTGAGCTACCCTAGTCTTCTCTGACAGTCTGCAGGACTCTAGGAAGCATACAGCTAATCTCTGATAGAAAAGATCCAACAAAAATAGGGAGGCCAGGGTACTGAGGAAATATAAGCTAATTACAATGAATCTGGAAGACTGATTTGTTGGATTTCTTGTTTACTCCAGAAGATGGACAATCTGTATAAACTGGCTTTATACTAACCCTTGGCTTTGAACTAAGCCCTTCACAAGGTGTCACAAAATACATCCAAGAGCACAAGTATCTGGAACTGGTAGAAAGCAATGGAAGGCACAGAGCACTAAACTACTGCAGGGTGTAAGAGGATCTGGACACATGGACAATTAGGAAAACTGCTGGAACAGTCAGACAGTTTTAATGAAAATTTAATTTGTATATTTTTAAAGTAGCCAAATTTAATCTAAACATTTTTGACTGAAAAACATTGACTAAGGCCAGACCCAGACTCTGGCATGAATGAACCAGGCAGCTGCCCGGGGCCCGGACAGAAAAGGGACCCAAAAATGAAAAAAGAAAAATTACAATTGCAAAAAAAAGTTTTAATATTGTGCATATACGGGACTGGCAATGTTATCAATTAAGAATGAACTATTTAAAGACATCAATACCACAGATGTGATAAAGACTTTTGCAATAAGTCTGATTATTATTATCATTATCTCTGGCAAAGATTACTAAAAGTTTACCTGGGGATGCCAGGAGCCTAGGTACAGCCCTAAGGCTGGATAATCTTGCATTGCACAAATAGGCATACTGCATCTCCATTTCCAGAGAGCATGTGGTAACCAGTGACAATAAAAACAAGTAAACAAATGGGTAAGAAAGCATATGGTTTCCGAGTACCTGCCTTTTGGTCACTTGAAGTGACAGCACCTAAATGTCATCAGAGAAAGACCGCACAGTCAGTTCTACGGTGCTTCTTCTCCAATATATCAGAATGAATCTTTGTGTCTATTAATAGACATGTTAAATATACACTGCTCATCACGATTTCTTAGCCCTTTCACGATACCTTCTATCAGATTCTGACAGGTCTGTATTCTAAGGGAGTGGAGTAGTGTTCAGCCTCCAGCCTATAGAACAAATGCATCCTGTAGGGCCATGTCCTCTAGCCTATGGAGCTTCCCACAGGTACAGAAATTCTGGCTGTGGAAGAGCCATGGCAGTATCAATTGCTGCAGCTTCCAGACTGCTGGTGTACAGGGCTGGACCATGGCTGGATTCTACCATGCAGTGTAGGGCCAGTGTGTGGAGTCACTCTGGCCAGATCTGGTGCATGGGGCCGGGAGGGCAGGCAGGCATGCCAGACTGCACCCACTAACTCATCCCACACTGGATCTGGCCTGCAGACTAACCCATCTGTGGGATCCAGCACACAGAACTGGCCCCATGCCACTCATCTGACCTATAGGGCCAGAAGGTCAAGAACCACTTCTCAGGCATTCCTTCTTCTACAGCATCAGCCTACTTTAGCAGGTTTGTTGAAATACCTGCCTTTCAATCAAAGCATCACTTCATTCCTAATCAATATTACAATTAAGGGATATCAATTTTGTTTTGGCATCTCCATGCTCCAAATATTAGTGCAATAAACTTAATTCAATGTGTGTGGCCAGGTGAAATGTATAGTTTGTCAAATTAAAATAAAATTTGTGCCTCTCCACATATGTTATTACCACACTTGTTTTTTATATCAGCAGCAAAATAAATGAAAGTCACAAATAGGCCAATTACAAGTAATACTAATGCCAAAAGGAGGGATAGTTAACAAAGTAAATTACAGAAAACAAAACATACTTGCTTGAAATATACTAGTAAACAAAGCAGACATGAATCAGCTAAATAACAGTTTACCTGGAGATGATCATACTGTAACAATTGGAGACAATGACTTCAGGAGAAGAATAAACACCAGGAGTAGAACCCTTGAGAAGTGTTTCCTTTTCATAGACAACTCTGTGGAAGTTTTAAGTATGGAAAGAAAGTGCTCCCCCAAACAGGAAAAAATGTCAGGAAAAAAACAAAACTTTAAATGGATTCTTATTTTTAAGGAATATCTTACACCATCAGTGACTAAAATCATTTTGTAAAAGCATTCTCTTCTCATTCTTCACTGACAAGATTTGATTGATGTTCTGAGATTCAAAAGCCACTGAATTTTCTGCCCAAGATTGTGTTGCCAACTGGTCCCTCAAGAATTCAGCATGGATTTTGTTTGTTTTCCTCCAAGCTGTTTCACATTATAAACATATGGTATAAATAAATAACAATATTAAGTCAACCCAAATGGAAATTTCTATTTGTAACGGAACTTCTCTACAATAAACTAAATTATATCTACCATTTCAATCTGTCTATTGGACTAGTAATTTTAAGCACCTTTTGTGCTTGTGTTTTATATAAGTGAGATCTAGTGAATAAAAGATAATATACCAACAATTTTTCCCCACACATTATACAAATTCAACCTTGCACAAATAACTTTGACTTCTGTGAGGTGATCCCCACACTTCAGAGTAAAATTTGTTTCCTTCTTCCTTAAACATAAGAAAAAATGTATTGATTTTTTTTTTAAATCAGGAGTAATGTTGTAGCATCACACATGCATAAAAGAAAAACAAAGAAAATAAAAGATTATATGTAGAAAAATATAAAGAAAACAGTTTTGAGCTAGGAATTCTTTATACCACACGTAGCTCACACAAAATAACTTGAACTGACATTGAAATACTTCAAGTTGGATCTGACTGATATAGTGACTGAACAGACAGAAACACAGAATCTACTGACTTATAAATGCCATGTTTTAATTCCCTAGTCGCTGACCAGATTTAAAAAAGTAAAGCCATAATAAGAGCAGTATTATCTATTGATGCACCCTGCATTAGTATCAGCACCCTGCAGTAGAGGGAGATCTGTTCATTAACCTTCAGTGTCCTCATTTATACCACTGCCTCTTCATTGTTGCCAGCAAAGTTGTACAAATCTGACTGACAGCAGAGTTTGACTCTGACTTACTTCACAAACTAGTAAATATTTTCACTTGTAATAATTAAAGCAGTGCAATAAATCCAGGGCCAACTCTTGTGTATCACTGACAATATAACCTTCACATTCGCTGCATGGCTGAAAACCAGATTCTCCTGCCCCATCAGCACAGGTCACTATCATTTCAACTAAAAAAAGAATAACTATCACTTGTTATATTATGGCATCTGTGATACAAAGAGATAACCCATTCCATTTCTATACAACCACATATTTATCACCAAACAGCACATTTTGGAATTAAACAAGTCTGATACCTTTATGCATTTTCCAAAGGGCATAGACCACAGTGCTGACAGATCTATATCTCAGAGAGAAGATTAGATGGACACTTGAGACATGTCCATTGAATGTGGCGTATGGTTTTGTCTTTGCTTACTATAGCTAACAAAACTAAAGCTCCTATTTCAATTTTAAAAACAAAATAAAATCAATACTTGATATTTAAAGTTCATCAGACATTGTTGGTAAAACTGAAGACTTCAAAGCACTACAAAAAAGGGACCAGATCATTAGTTGTAATTCAAGACTGCATTCATTTTCAGAAGCTGAGGATATGGTGCATCATAGGCAACTGGTGCCGCCTTAGTCAGGGGTTGGGGGGG
>NW_005841847.1:820077-834723 GCF_000455745.1 Alligator sinensis | reverse complement strand
CCGGGAAGGGTCCCCCCAGGCCAAACCGAAAAAAGCCGATTACTGCAGCTGCTTCTGGAAGTGGCGGTGGCTACTTCCAGGAGTGACACAGTGCTCCACACCCCAGCCAGCGCTTGCAGGTGGGGCACCGGCACTCTGACACTCCCGCCTGCTCCCCCACCCATTGCCTAAGCAGGAAGCATGGCCGGTCAGGGGGTTCACTGGTGCTCTCAGGGGGTACATGTGCACCCCCTATGCATCACCACTGTGGTGCAAGATGCCACCAGCTTCTCTCAGCTTGAAAATAAGCATAATAAATAGTAAGTGCAAGTGACACACACACACACACACACACGCACAATTAAGGAACAAACGTAACTGAACTTTGGATCCTTGGAATAAACCAGTACTTCCCACTGAAACCAGAAGAGAGCCAGGGAAACTTGAAGGTTTACCTCATGGAGTGATTGATAAATATCCTCCTCAAAGCAAAAAACTTGGAGACCTGAGAGACTTGAAGACTAACAAATATGGGATGGAGATTCCCCTGAGGTCTGACACCCAGGAACTGACCTGCATTGAGTGCTATGCTTTCCTGACTCTTTATTATGGGACTTTCCCCTGAAAGCTCTTCTCCTCCAGAAGGTATAAAGCTATTGGCAGAATCTCATCTGGATATTCACTAGCAGCTGCTGAGAGATGTCAAAGGCCTCATCTTCACAGGGAAAAAAAGCACTGTTAATACATGTTGGCTAATATATGTTAACATACTACTGCAGACAAAGCACACTGTAGTTCAGTACATTAATTGGTCTAGGTAAACCCTGTGGGGAGCTTAGTCTTTAAAACTACAAGCAGCCTTATCAACACCAGGATATTAATTTGTGTCAGCCATTTTGGCAGTCTAGGTGTGACCAAAAGGAATTATATGACTCTAGGCTATATTAACTCACCACTGGATTTCTGTGTAGAATACTGCCTGATATTTTTTTCTTTGAAAAACATTTGCCCAAAAATGCAGTTTTAGGGGTGCCCAAATTTGAATTCAAGATGAAGAATAACTTCAGCCAAAAAAAGAAATTTGGAAACACTGAGCAATGCATCGCACAATATCCAATACAGGTGAAGGGGAAAGGGACAGATTCATGAGAGAACTTAGGCATCGCTCTTGCAAGCATGGAAGAGGAAATAGGGCTCTCATGTGGGAGACCTTAGAGCACATCTCTACTTGATTCAGACCAGGGCTTGAACTGGAGTGTCACATGCTTTTACCAATTGGGTACTGAGTATTCTGGGATGGTTCTCTTCTCATGAAGCTATTCTATGTAAATATTTGTAGGTTAACAATGAAAATTACTCTTAAAAGGTGACTAGGGCACTAACCAGGGTTTGCAACTCTGATCCAAATCATATAGGGGAAGTAGTTGATTCTAGGTATGTGCCTCAATCTCTGTGTTGCCCAGTATAAGTGGGTGGGGAGCAATCAATGCATTTCCAACTCTGACTTTGTCAATGTTGCCCGAGTCTTCCAGTGAATCTATCTGTTTTACTTTGTTCAATAGAAACTATTTTTTCAATTCACACAAATAAAACTCAGCATTTTGGTCTACTCAAAATATAATGAGCTTTGGACATCTTAGTTTGTCCTTGAACTGAAAAAAATAATATTTATCCAGCCAGGATCCTCCTGACACCATGTCAATCCCTGTGCTCCCTGAATAGAACAGTGCAATGGAGGCTGAAATGTTCTCTGATTTGTGCAAGGAAGGGAAAACATTTGTGAAAGGTCTCTCTCCATGCATGAAATAGTTTGGCTCTAGAAAAGCTATCCACTACCCATGGACTGGGACCAAATGCGCAGATTTGAAACCCACCTACTCTCTACCCTCAGATTTGAAGTTGTTCAAAATCTGATTGCAATCATGAACCTTATAATAGGAGCCAATTACTATAACAGTGTTCTTTGTTACAGAATCTGCTTTTACTATACAGAGGGCTCTAGTTAGAATTAGTACTGTACTGCTATATTTGCGGGGTAACTGTTTTAGTTTAAGTTTAAAACACATGCTAAGATCCAAAAATATTAGTCATTTTCTTTAAATTAGAGTAACCAGCAGTAAATCTATATGGCTGTTTCAGGTTAAAATAATAAAATCATAGAGGTTCATTTGTAAGCAGATTTATAGTAGGTTTCCCCCTGGATCTCCACTAAAATTCTTGCAGAAATTGTCTATCAAGCCTTTAATATTAATAATCCTCCCTATAGTTGGTGTGCAGGGATTCAAGCCTGTGGAGAAAATCACAGGGAGTAAAGGTGGAGGGGGAAGTGGCTAAGAAGCAGCTATAAACATGAAGGCTAAGTCAAAAAGCCTGAGGCTGAATCAGGTTAGTCTAAGCTGCATAGACTGAACCAATAAGCAAGTAAACAGATACTCACTTCTGATTCCAGAAATGCAGCCACATGTCTGCAGTAGCCCAGACCAGAAGCTGGGGGTGCTAGAGCACACCGTGCTTGGCTTGAACACATAGCTTGGGGCAAGGCTAGTCCGCCCACCCACCAAAGAGGGGCTTGTGTGGGAAGGTGCAAAGCATCCTAGGATGCTGGGGGACTGTGAGTTAACTTGAATTTGGAGGGGATCTGAGACAGAAGTTCAATAAACAAATTTAACCTAAAGCAGTTAAATCTGATACTACACCCATCCAAGTTTATTGTAAACAAGTTTAAGCTATTTTGAAAGCAGTTTATTAGGGGTGTGTCGATAGAGATTTTTTGAGCTGATACCAATGGCCGATTGTTAACAAGTCATATGGGCCAATACCGATTTGATTGCTGATATGCAGCCTGGCAGCTTGGAGAGCAGCATCGGCTGGTAAGTCTGTTGTGGGGGAAGGGGTGAGGGGGGAAGGGAAGGGGTGTGTGTGGGGGCAGATCTAGGCTCCCGCAGTGAGGGAGGGAGTGGGGCTAGGCCAGGGGCAGGCACAGCCTGGGCAGGGCATGGGATGGAGCCATGAGCGGTTTGTTTAGGAGTGGCACAAGGGTGGGGGGAAGTTCCCACCACTATGCGCACCCTGGGAAGGCATGGGGGGCATGTGCCCCTGGATCTGTGCACAGCGTGAGGGCGGGCTGCTGCTGCAGGCTGGGGCCAGTGTAGTGCTAGGCTCTTCCCAGTAGGGGGCTGGGCCAGGCTGTGCTCAGAGTGGGTGGTAGCACTGCTGAGAGGGGTTAGGGGGCTACAGTGAATTTGGGCCTTGCTGCAGCCCCCCCCCCCATGGCCCCTTCCCAGCGCCACTGCTGCTTGCCCAAAGTGCAGCCCAGCCCACCCAGCACCCTGCCAGAAAGAGCCTGGCACTGCCCCAGCCCAAGCCCACAGTGGCAGCCTGCCTATGCCCTGTGTGCAGATCCAGGGGCAAACACCCTCCATGCCCTCCCAGTGTGCACATAGCGGCAGGAGGCACCCCTCCACATGCCATGGCCCCTTCCCAGCGCCACTGCTGCTTGCCCAAAGTGCAGCCCAGCCCACCCAGCACCCTGCCAGAAAGAGCCTGGCACTGCCCCAGCCCAAGCCCACAGTGGCAGCCTGCCTATGCCCTGTGTGCAGATCCAGGGGCAAACACCCTCCATGCCCTCCCAGTGTGCACATAGCGGCAGGAGGCACCCCTCCACATGAGCTGCTTGCAGCTCCATCCCACGCTCTGCCCCTGCTGTGCAGTGCCTGCCCCTGCCCCTGCCCCAGCCCCACTCCCTCTCTCACTGCTGGGGCCTCAATCTGCCTCTCCATGATTTCCCAGCCAGACCCAGCTGCTCTCCACACTGCCGGGCTATACTCCTGGCCACTTGTATGCTGCACTACAGCTGCACGCATGCATGGGACATTTATCAGCCACATTATTAGCCACACCAGCCAAAAAAAGCTGATTTCCAATACTTTCAATTTTCCTTATATTGGTGCCGATCTGATATGGGATTGATGTATTGGTACACCTCTACAGTTTATGTGCACTGAAATTCTGTTGCGTTAGAGATTTGAACTGGTTTACGATCACTTATACTGGTTTAAGTGCAATTGATCGTAGCAGAAGAAGACTCTCTCTTTCACTGATAGCTGGCCAAGTGGTCCTGGGGTGCATGATATAGAGGGTATGAAGCAAGGCATAGGGCAGAATCCACAACCTTTCACCCAAAAATTGCAGGCCTGTAAGAAAGTGAAATGGCAGACAGAAAAGCTGTCTTCAGTGGCTTGTCTTCACTGCAGCGTTAAATTAAATTAACCTTGCTCAAATGAAACAAGTAACTGCCAAACAACCTCTAGGTAGCATAGGCCATGTCTATATGAGACACTGCACAGTCGTTACTGCCAGTCATTTAGTACTTCTGTATTTAGTACTTGTTTATACAAGTACTAAATGACTGCACAGTACCTGGAGTAGTGTCGCCGAATGGCTTTTAGGTGATGCTGACCACACAATAGCTCTTTACTACTGCACAGCAGCAGTGCATCACACTTCCTGCCACAGAACACAACTGCACAGTAGTAACACACTGCTGCAAGCCAGCGCCTTGTGTAGACGCAGCCATGGAGTATTAGGATTAGTGGCAGAGAG
This sequence comes from Alligator sinensis, assembly GCF_000455745.1. Lineage (NCBI taxonomy): Eukaryota > Metazoa > Chordata > Crocodylia > Alligatoridae > Alligator > Alligator sinensis. The sequence goes on along the minus strand of NW_005841847.1, from coordinate 830,142 downwards.
TAGCTAAGTCCCAAGTACATTCCCATCTCGAGTATCAGCCACACTCCCATTTCAAAACATACCGTAACTTGCCAATTAGATCAATTCAAGCTATAGATTTTTGTGTGGATTTGTGGGTAGGGTTAGGAGCCATAGTTATATCTCAAGCTAACAAGGATGAATCCTCCTTCATCATTTCAGTCACAAAACGAAGTTAGGAGCAAAAAAAGGGTAATAGCAATGCAGCTATTTACCACATTTACCATAGCTGCAGGGAAAACACATAGAGAGACTTCCATTACATAACTGGGCATGCCTTGTGGAATTTGGTAATTTCTGTGCCTCTATGCCTTCTTTTTGCTTCACCTTTGCTTCACTAAAAATAAAGGCAAAAATATGTGGCCTTTCCCATCATTTGCTCTATCCATGCACCTTTGCACAGACTGAAGCATACAGATTGAAGAGTTTTTGTTTCTCTGTATGTGAATAGCAGGGCATATTGGGTTGTATTTTTTTTTAGCATGCCCAAGTCTTGTTTAAAACTTCTACAGAAAAAGGAGTAGTTTAATCCGTTTAATCAACACTAGTGATTTCACCTAGTTGTGTAAAAATATCCAGGCAAAACAAGAAAGTCCTATTTTAAAAGAGCAGTTACAGGCACACTAGGACTGGAGTTTTTACCAGCATGATTTACTTTATCTTATCAGCAAAAGTAACTTGCGAAGATCCATTCCATTCTACTAGACTCATAGGAGGAGTGTACACCGTTTTTATATGCTGTGGGATTCCATGACATGGCAAGTCTCATGAATTGTGCTTATTTCCAGGATTCCATTTTCAGGAAGTCTAATCCTCTTCATACAAACTTACGAATCTTAATGACGTATTAGCCATTCGGTTATAGATTTGTTTGTCCCTAAGAGTTGCATCAAGTGTTTGACATGCAAGATTTCTGGTCACGGAGTTTCTAGCCCATGCCAGTCACTGTAATAAAACAACAATATCCCTCAACATTTCTTGAAAAATTTCAGCATCACATTAAAGGAGTTGCTTTAGTCTCCCTACGAGAACACATGATGCCTAGAAAATCCAGCTGTACATAGGGAAAAGTGCTAGGAAGAGGGGTTGCTTCGTCAGTCCCAATTTACACCCATTGAGCAGTAGAACCAAATTCAATGGAGACAACTGGACAGGTTTGGGCAACTGACTTTGGGCATTCTGTTGACTTGGACTTCACATAAAGTACTACCATGTAGTTCACATTTTTTGCAGAGGAAGTCTACAGCAGTCAGAATGGATTTATAGGCAAGCAGCTTTTTGCCTCCAGAAATATCCAGACTGAGCTGTACAATTGGCTTACAAAGCAATAGGCTATATTATAATTATAGAAATAATGTTACTTACTCTGCCAACATAGTACAATAGTTTAGAAAAGGAAAGCAACTCTGTCATATTCAGCTAGCTGGCAGAATGTAAATCAAACTAGAATTTGATCAGTTATGTGTGTGGCTAAAACTAAATTGATTTGGCTACAAGTAATTCATATTGTAACTACTTATGCAATATATACAAACATGCAGTGTACTGGAACGAAGTCCAAGAAAGATTCTGTGTAGTATAGCCTAGTAACCTGCAAATTTGACTTAAGAAAAAAAAATCTCTGAGGTACTTTCCCCTAACTCCTCAATTTCATTAGCTGGAAGAAAATCTCTCTTTTCTGCACCCATATATTGAATGATGGCCTCTCCAGTTTTATTCAGTTTGTGGAATTTGACGTAAAGGTCAAAGTTCTTTTCTATTATTTTATTGCTATAGGTTTTCAAAAGATTGTCTGGTATACAATGAAATTGCCATTTGTCTGAGATTACTAGTAGAAAATATTTCATACTTTACTGCATAGATCTCAGACCAAATATTTAAACTTGGGGTGCCTAAAAATTGTGGCCCTAGATCTACAATTTAACTGTCATGGATTTTCAGCCTCTAAGAAAATCATGCCACCCTTATTTAGAGTACATAATGAGTGAGTTGAAGTGTAACTTTAGACACCTAATTTTGCACCAAGATCATCATTGGGCTCCTTAACTCTTCTCCCACAGATGTAAACAGGAAAACTCCCATTGATTTTTATAGCAGCAGACAGGCCAAAATTTAGCACTTTTAAAATCTTATCCTTAGTAGATAAGTATTTTTGCCCAGCTGAATATTTGATAAATACAAAAGTCCAGGCTCTATTTTCAGTTATATTTCTGTAATCCTGCAATATTTTGACAGAAGTTAATGTTGTCATTCTGGTTTCACAATGCTAAAACTGAAAAGTATTGTTCCAAGAAGTTAAATTTTCATATCCATAATTCATTATAATATTAACAGGAGTTACTTATTTTTTTCAAGAGCCTAGAAGCTGCATTTACAATGTGTTTGTGTGTACACGAATGCAATCAAATTGCTAAACATTTTCTTAAAAAAAGAAAGAGAGCATTACAAAGAAAACAGAACATAGCTAGGACACCTCCAGATCAGAATTAGGATATCATTCCCTTTACTGGTTGTTCCTGTGACTGCCAGACTGAAACCAGGCTAAACTGTGTGACCCTTCTAAATTCCATTTTATAGTACAAGATTAGCTGTTGTGGAACCCACTTTTATGCTCTGCAATCAATCATTATGGAGTGATTTATAAATGACTGTCACTGAGGCAGAGTACAGTACGAAGAACTTTATTTTGCATAATGGAACCTAGCCAGCTCAAGCAATGGTTACTAAGTCTTCTGCTTTGGCAAACCTTTCATTTCAATAGCTTTCTTTTGCAGTCTGTGAGCACATCTGCAAGTGAAAATGCTGTAGGGTGAGCTTAGTATAGAGTAAATTACTCTAAAGTAAATCCACCCCAGGCAGGCATCTACATGTGCAGGGATGCAAGAACAGATTTGCTGCTCCTGGCAGCAGTCTGTTCCCCTCACCTCCTGCCCTACCCCAGTCCCCTGCACCAGCCAGGGGGAGTTCTAGGCTCTCCCTGGCTGCTAGCCCAGAGACTGGCAGGGAGCATGGGACCAGGAGACAGCTGTCTATTGGTGGGGGCTGGGAGACTGCTGTCTGCCCCCAGGAGCTGCTGCTGGAGTGGGCTTCACCATGGGAGCTCAGGCAGAAACAATGTCCTCCTGCCCCAGCAGTAGGGAGGTCCTGGCCTCAGCTCCCTGATTGCGGGAAGGGGGCTAGGAAAGAGCTGCAGGGGAAGGACAGGTCCCAGCCCCTCCCCTACAGCTCTTTACAAGCCCTGCATCTCAATTGCCTGAACGGGGCACTGGGCCCATTCAGGCAATCTGCCCTGCCCCTGACCAGACTAGTTGCTGGCCAAACCCAGGCTGCATGAAGAAGTCTTCATGAGCAGCCTAGAGCTGGCTGGGGACTGCTTGAAATAAGAAAGTCCCCAGCCACCTCCAGGCTCCATGTGTAGACTTTCCTGTGCAGTCTAGGGCTAGCCAGAAACTGTCCCGGTCAGAGGCAGGTTGCAGGTAGCTCCAGGTGGGGCGGGGAACTCTCCTCATGCAGGGAGCTCCCAGCCCCTGCTCCACAACTTTGGAGCAGGGGCTAGGGAGCTTGTTCCCAGCCTGTTCCCAGCCCCGGCTCCGCAACTGCAGAGCTCAGACTGGGCAAGGGGCCGCCAGGGCAAGGGGCATAGTCCCAGGCTACAGTGGTGGAGTCCTCCCCAGCAGCATGTAGGTCCTGGGGGCAGGGAGCAATCTCCCACCCTCTGCTGCCCAGCTGACCAGGAGCGAGTTTGTTCCCAGTCCGCCATCAACATGTGCCATACTGCACAGTAACTAGTTGCAATTAAATTTGCTACTTGTATTTACAGGTAGCAAACTGTGAGTAAATTTGCTTCTTGTATTTACAGGTAGCAAATTTACACTCGATTAGAGCAAATTACTGTGCAGTAAGCATCTTCATGTGTAGATGGTAATGCTTAGTGCACAGTAATTTGTGCTAATCTTGAGTAAACTGTCTTGTGCAACTGCACCCTGTGTGAACCAGTTGTTCTGGAAGAGATATTTATCAAGGCTTTCCATAACACTAATTGCCATCCTATAGAAGTGCTTTGACATTTTATTAGCAAAACTGTAAACAAACTGAAAATAGATCAAATAGTACCCAACACATCCTACCACTTCCAATAATTTACAGCTAGTCTTTCCCGCAGCAAAGTAATCGTTTCAGGCACTCAACACAAGAGTGCCTGAAATGAGTTTGAAAGTAATTACATATGGATTGACTTATATTATTTTAATTCATATCTGTTTTTCTATTCCAGTATAATAAATATAGGAAACTTTTACACCAATGCTGATTTTTTATTTTTAATCATTTCCCTGCTTCTCTTACAGATATAAAGAGCAGACTTACCATGATTGGACTTCTTGGTTTTCATTTGAAATTTATTTTTTAAATATTAAATCCTGACATGAGTGTCATTAGAGATATCCTGGAACAGTAACATTCATTTACACATCCACTCTGAAATTTAGCCTAACAGGTGTCTCATGCATAAATAAGCAAAAATGACTGAATTTTGCCTACACCGTATATAATAAATCCAAGGACCCCTAATCCTCCTATAGCTGAGGAAAAACTGGAAAAAGAAATAGTTTGCCAAAACAAACAGGGAAAAAAACTCAATTATTTTTCATTTTTATAATTTTTACTTTACTTTCACTGTTAATTTTTTTTCAATTCATTGGCCATGACTAGATGTACAAAGGTGTGCACCTGTAATGGCACAAATAGTAACGGCACAAAACTGTGGCACTACTTTGTGCCACAGTGCATGCCCTAGCACATGCACTTTAGTAAAGGACAGATTGTCTTGCTTCAGCCAAACTGCCCTTTCCCAGCTTCTGCCAGCTCCCGGTGTGCTGGAGCAGCTGGGGCACAAATAAAATAGTAGAGAAGCTATGGCCAGCAGCCAGGGCATCTCCCTGGAAGGCCAAACCTCAGCTTGTTCTGGTGCATGCTATTGTAGCATGCACCAAGCTGCTTTTTTTCTTAGCATTTTTTTTTTTTGGTAGTGGGAAATTCCATTTTAACATTCAATGCATGTGGTTTGTGGCACTGCAATTAGGTTTTCAGCACCACAAACTCACATGCCTGGAAGTGGCCATCATGTGTTTTCTTTGTCCCTTAAACAAGTCATGAACATGTGGCACATCCAGAGACAGGATAGCTCTTAATTCTTATATTTATATAAATCTTGTTTTGACCCAGTTTAATCTGGTAGCAATTCCTTCTGAGACTAGTAACAGCTTAATATTACTCACTCAATCAATTTCATACCCTTTGAAATCGCACTGTTAAAGATCTCTTCGGTCTAATTACACCATGGTACTATGTGAAGAGTACAATTGCATGTATTTTCTGGACCACAATCAGCCCTGGCCAAAGCAGTTTAATTCACAATAAAGACAAAGAGAATATTAACTTAACATATCAACTTATGTTAAGTTAATATTAACTTATCATTAACTTTTACATTAACATTAACTTATCATATCAAATATCAACTTAACACTGGTTTTAGTTTGACTCTCATGTTCACTTTTATCATCCTGCATATTAATTACTTGAGAGGTGATAGGCTATATTATAAAAAATGTACATTAAACAAGAAATAGTTGTTGTTATCTTTATATTGGCAAAGGCAAGGCAATGAAAAAAAAGTATTGCTATAATATGAGGCTGCATATACGTGTTCAAATTATCTGGTAGAAAAACTTACCTGGAAACCCCAGAACAGGCATTCAAGTACTGAGGCCCTCTGAGTAGAAACCTTGCAGAGCTGATGCTGCACAGCAAGAGAGCCTTTGTGCATACTCAGTGCATGTGTACTCTGAAAGCTCCCTTAATCTGCCTGGAGACACATGGCAGCAGTGCACAGAGCACCCCTGATTGGCTGACCCAGACTGCTGGTCAACCTCTCTCTCCCGGTAGCATGATGTGTGGATTGTGAAGTGGGTATGTTCTGCTCCTTGGCTGGCTGAAAGAGTAGAATCCAGTCCAAGCAACACACTCTCCCACAGGGGAGGAAGCAGAGGGAGGGTTGAGAGCAAAGCACCAGGGATGCTAGAGAACTGTAATGCAGCTTCTGTCAAAAGGAAAAGGGTACAGTCTAGGGATGTAAATATAATTGTAAAAAATATTAATTTAACCTCCTCTAATTATATGTTAAATGATTAACTGATAACACAGCAGCTCAGACACAGCTGCTGCTGGGAGCCACTCTGGCTCCTGGAGCCCTTTGACTACAGGGAGTGGGGAGGAGGCAAGCCCAGCCAGACAACACAGCACACCTGAAACTTTGTGCTGGGAGAGAAGGAACACCCATGAACATACGAATGTTGCATGCCTCCTGAGGCTGGGGGGGCACAGGGACCACTCACAGGAGGCGGTGGCATGGGGATGGCAAGCAGGGAGCTTCTGCAGATGGCTGCAGCAGTGTCAGTGTGATGGGCAGGCTGAACAGGGAGTTTCTGCAGGCAGCCACAGTGGTGGTGGTGTTGGTGGCAAGTGGGGTGGCAAGAGCTGGCCAGTGATCAGCGACCACCCACAGATGCTGCCAGCAGTGTCGACAGTGAGGGGGGGTGGCAAGCTGCCGACGCATTGCTTATGTATGAACAAACAGCTAATTGCTTATTTGATGAGTCATTAGGCTGCTCACTGCATCCTCTTTGGCTATGGGTACTACTCCCCCTCCTTGCTCCCCCTCCCTCCCTCCTGCCTGCTTTCTGCCTCCTGATTCCTGGCAGGGCACCATGTGACTTACCTCCTCCCCTTCCCTACCAGACTGCACACACCCAGAGCTAAAACTGGTAAGCTAACTAGTTTATCACTGCACTTATTGGCTTAACAATTAATCGTTTAACCTTTCACATCCCCAATAATTCTTGGATCATTTTTTTCCCCAGTGTGGTCATTTTTATTCTGGGAGAAGAATCCAGAACTTCTTTACACTTGTGGTTTCTACTGGGAGAGTAACAACTCTCCTAGTAGAAAGCAAATGTTTGTACATGGCCTGAGTGAAAACATTCAGGAAACTCATAGTGGGGGCCTTCAGGGTATAGTCTTCCATTTAGAAATGTGTCTGACATTGGAATGGTTGTTCTTAGTCAGGTCTTTGACCTATGTAGTCCCATTAGCTGTATTGGGCATTAACCAATACTAGATTTTACAGAAGAAGGTGAAAGCGGACAATTATGTATAAATTTGTCAATGCGAAAAGTTTCTTTGTAAACATCATCAGTTATTGATGTAAATGGGTTTATATACATGTGTGTGTGCTTTTAATGTTGCTTTTAAATGTATTTTCCATAGAAACACCTACTTAAGTTTGGAATCTGATGTTTTCTCAGCCTCAGTGTCATGTTATAATAGAATTTTCCATAGCTTGGTTAGGCACTGTAGAAAGGTCTCTCTTTATCAGTTCCTTTTCATTTCCCCTCGTTCTTGAAGAATGGATAGGATAGGAGAAGCCTTAATATACCTTCTCTATCCCATTCAAAAATTGTTTTTTCAATACTCTAAGCAGGTGTTGCAGCATCGATAGTGCCCTGTGGTAAACTGAGACCACAGATAGATCTGTAGTCTCTGAAACATTTAGTCATTACAAGATGAATTAAAGATGTCGCACTAGCTCCTACAATCACATTTTATAAAACCAGTTGAAAGGCCGGCAGGTAATAAAAAGCTGTCAAGCCACAGATCTTGCAGAAGGTGAATGATATGAGGCAGCAGGTTGACCACTGTTTACTGCCTGCTAGCTAAATAAAATGGGATGCAACTTATTACCTGCCAGCTTTTCTGCCACCTTGATGAAATGTAATGCTAGTTTCAGGAATTGAAGTTTCATGTTCTTCCAGGGCTGTAAACATTCCCTTTGCTTTTGATTTCTCCCTCACCTCCCCATTCCACCATTCATGCATTAATGTGAAACTACTTAGAACCAGTACAAATACAGACATCAGGGGGCTCATTCTGAGGCTGACAATAACTCTTGGTTCAGCATCCTTTCCCCCTCCCAGACAAAAATTTAAAAAACACTGTCCCTTTCCTGGCTTGTTCCACCTAAGGGCAAAAAGTATAAACCCTCCCCCCTGTACTTGATCTAGGTGATCAGAGAGCCATCCAGTGGGCTGCTGCAAGAAAACATACAACTATGGCAAATTAAAAATATAGATTCTACCTTTCCAGGAAATCTCATCTCTCTTTCATACTCCCTTTGGGCCACTGAAGGTTACCCTGAGCTTACGGTAGCCCTTGGTGTATGTGGAAGGAAAGCACATGCAATGCAACTGATATTACTAGTGATGTAGCTACTGCCATGAATAGTGACGTACCTAAGTGTACATGTTTGATAACACAGGTAACATAAAATAAAGGGACTTGAAAAACTGCTGTTTGTTCAAGAAAGGAGGCTGCACATTTAGATTATGAATGAGTGTAAATGCAGCTATTTAAGAAGAAATTTTTTTCTTAGCAAGCTTCAGTTTTAAAAACCTTTCATCAAGCTGAGGAAGCATTTGCAGTTGGGGTGTACTCTTCCTGGATGGAATAACTATTCTTCTAGTCCTATCTATTCCTCATGACTATTCATTCCAGACCTAAGTTTACCTTCACTTGCATTTGTGGAGCAAGGGGTTTGACTCTCAAAACCTACAGCCAACAATTGCCCTCCCAGAAGACAGAGATCATGGCCATCATGTGTCTCCCAGACACTACAACAGCACATATCTTCCCATGGACATCTTACCAGCATCACTCCAATAAAGGCTGAGCTTTTTTTTTTTTTGGTAAGAGAAGAAATAAGAATCATCAATATTTTATGCTAGGAAACCTCACTGGTACAAGAAGAGAAATGCTCTATTGATCCAGCAGTTTAACTAAGGCAGGAAGGCAAGTTGGGCACCATACCCATGACTTTGGAAGGGAGGCACAAAAATGGCAGTTGATGTCAGCCTAGCACCACTGGAATGTTGTATGGGGAAAAAAGAAATTTCATGTAGAATTATTCCATTAGAATAATTTGTCTTATTAACACTGAGCAGGAAAAGTGAATGGGGGCAGGATTCCTATTAATGAAGAAATCTGGAATTATGTATATATACATTTCATAGACATTAGGGCTGGAAGGGACCTTGTTAAATCATTGGGTTCAGCCCTCTACCCAAAGGGCAGGAAGTCATCTGGGGTCAGATGACCCCAGCAAGATAATCATCCAAATGCTTCTGGAACGTGTCCAGAGTAGGTGCTTGCACCACTTCTGGGGGCAGTCTATTTCAGGCCTTGAGGACTCAGACAGTAAAAAAGTTTTTCCTTATGTCCAGTCTAAAATGGTCTTCCAACAGTTTGTGACCATTGGACCTTGTCTTTCCTTAGGGTGCCCTGGTGAACAGATCTTCTCCCAGATCCTGATGCACACCCCTGATATACTTATACTCATATGATATACTCCACCATGTCCCCACGGAGCCTATGCTTTTCCAAACTGAAGAGTCCCATGCCTCTCAGCCTCTCCTCATAAGGCCTGCTCTCTTGACCTTTGATCATGCACACGGCTCTCCTCTGGACTCTCTCAAGCTTCTCCATGTCTTTTCTCAAGTGTGGAGCTCAGAACCGGATGCAATACATTATAATATAGTGTCAGTCAGACCTGGAATCATGTACATACTATAATATCATTCCAGTTGGAACTAACTACTTCCAATTTAAATAATGATGTACAGAAGGGAATTTGAAATATATGCCTGGCAAAAGCCACTAGTTTTTTGGAAAATGCAGATCAGGTAACAGAGCTAGATTGCAATGAAATGAAGCAAATTTGCGAGCTACATTGCTTATGTAAAATGACAGCTGATTCTTGGATATCAGGATGAGGACCCCCAAATAACTCTATCTATCACGTATTAGCAATCAGACAAATTCATGGTTCTATACCAATTGAGCACCCAGCAGATAGATTAAATCATATTTAATATATGGGGGAGGGGGTGGCAGGGGGAGTCATTCAGCAATGGAGCCACTGAGTGTCTGAGCTCT